>NC_134023.1:28728587-28903587 GCF_040712315.1 Castanea sativa
ATCCCGATTCATCCCATTCAAAATCCTCGCCATGGTAGCTTCTTTATCCTCCTCTACATTAGACCGAATCATGGCAATCTCCATCTCCTTGTGGTAGTCATCCACACTCCTATAGCCTTGAGTAAGATTCTGTAATTTCTGATACATTTCCTTATATTAGTGACTAGTGACAAACCGCCTCCTCATGCTGGCCTTCATTTCCTTCTAAGTCTTAATAGGCCTCTTATGGTTTCTCCTTTTGTTCAGCACAAGTTGATCCCACCATATAATAGCATAGTCAGTAAACTCAATGATAGCGAGTTTTACCTTTTTCTCTTTAGAGTAGTTGTGGCACTCAAAGATTAACTCCAAATTCTTCTCCCATTCCAAGTATGCTTCTGGATCGTTTTTCCCTTGGAACGATGGTATTTTCATTTTGATGTTTCCTAGATTTCTGTCAGTCCCATCTTGCCATCTCGGATCTCTTTGGAAACCTCTACCACGCATTTCTCCCCTTGGCACAAACCTGCCCTCATTGTTCAATAAAGCTTGATCCTCTTCATCTTCGAACTCATCCTTGTGGTCATCATCAGAATCATCCATGCGGGAACACCTTTCCTACCTTCTAGCATTAGGGACTCTTTGGGAACATTCCTCACGTAAAGTAGCAATAACAGCATCTTGCCTATCCATCCAATCCCGAATCCCATTAACACCACGTTCATGCATTCAAATTGTTGTTGCACAGCCTGTAACATAATGGACGACTCCTCCCCTCCTTCTCTGTTTGATGCTTTGCCCCTAGAAGACATACTTTTGAAACTATAGAGAAATGTTAGAAATAATTCCTCACAACACTCCCTCACGTGTTTGCACTCAACTTATGTCACTCACACTCATGTTTCACTCTTAAATTGACTTTTTTTTTTTTTCCCGATATTAGTCTCACACTCTCTTGCCTTTTTCCACTCGTAGCTTCCCCTTTTTAGTTCTATATAAAACTAATAAACTTGATCAAGAAATTCAACTTGTAATATTTAAACTAATACCTACGGCAAGAAAATATTACAAAAATAATAAATCAAAGGAAGAGAACAAAAGAAAACAATATTTTGGTATGAGAGAACTGTAACTACAAACTATATATATATATTTTTTCTATTTCTTTTCTGAAGTCTCTTTTTTTTTGTCACATTTTTTTTTTTTGGGTGCTTGGTGCACTATTTTAACCTAGTGCATGTCACAAAATAAGAACAAGGAATAAAAAACACAAAAGGAACAAGATAGGATGATAACAGGAAACAAAAGATAAAGGGATAGCAAAACTGATTTTAGAACTTGTGCTCTGATACCTAATGATGTGAACCTCAATCGACACATTTTGAGACCCAACAAATAATTTTGGAATACTTGCCCAAGAATGCTAAAATTCAGATTTTGATAGAAACCCTGACCCAACATTGATAAGTGAAAAGCGAACCAAAGGTATAAGTAACAGACCTCAACACAATGATTATAACTGAATCACGAACGAAGGTATAAAATTTAAATGCCACAAGGAAGAATCCATGATAAGTTCACAGTTCTTGAAGAACCAAAAGAAGTGCAAACCCTCACCTTTCTCTGATTTTTATTCAAATAATCCTCTATTACAATGAGTGCATGTTATATATAAGATGTGACTGAAAATAGGAAAATATAAAAAATTTACTAAATAATAAAAGCCTAAATTAAAGTTGATTTGGACTAAAATTAGCAGCTCCAAAATAGGAAAATAGCTAAAAAAAGTTCTAAATAATAGAAGCCTAATTGAAGGTAGATTTGGTCTGAAATTAGCTGCTCTAGAATAGGAAAAATATTATTAATTCATATGAAGCTAGAAATTCAAGCAGCCATTAATCCACACCATAAATCACGTCCAGTAAAGCCAGATCAGCCCTCAATAGCATGGATTAAATTTATTATACCTTCATCTTCCTATGGGCCAAGCTTGGAATGTCCTGTGTTAGAATCAGCCCAAATCTCTTGAAGCAGCCTATTAAATGCTTCTTTGATCTTCTTGGATCTTGCGCTAGTAATAGACCCAACTGGAATATGAAATGGATCCTTTAATACTTGTTGATTCTCATCAGTATGTCTCATTCCCAAATCGGACTATCGGATTGAAAGATATCACGAGATCAAGTTTTCATGGTCTACATGTGTTGTATGGGGTGAAGCCGATCACGTGTTATTAATTGAAATTAATTATGATTGGTTAATGATTAAAATTAACTAAATGAATTTTTGTGATTGGTTAAGTATTTTTCTTAAAGTGAGATTTGTTGCATGAGATTAAAACAAATAAGCTGATAATATTTAAAAACTATAAATAGTTAGGCTTTTGGGATAATTATATTAAAAATAATTATTTTAAAAGTCCTAATTATCACTTTGGAATGAGGTTTATCATGAAAATAACTCTAAAATTCGTCCAAATGCAGTTTTAGAGTTGGAAAATACTTCAAAAATGTGCTAATCAAGTAGTATATTTCAAATTCACGTTCCAAGGCACTTTTGTCATAGTAGATCTCAAAATTCGGACTGGGCTATTTCAAGAAAAGTTGTAGAGAATCAAATTTCCCTTCAGATATCAAAGTTTCAGCTTAATCTAAATTTCAAAGTTTCAGCTTAATCTGAATTTTGAGTAAAGAGATATGATCAAAATATTAAAGCTTGTTCTTATTTGAAAAATCAGCTTACTCCTATCCAAATCTCCTTTTTTTTCTTTTTTTTAGGTTCCCCCATACGTTTTTTTCTTTTTTTTTTAAGCATTCCAACATCTATAAATAAAGGATGCCTCCCAAAATTCAGCACACTCTTTTAGGCTCTGAGGGGAGATACGTTTTTACACTCTCAGATTACCCATATTTCTGACCCCCCCCCCCCCCCTTTCTGATATTCTCTCTCTTAAAGCTAGGGATTCTAGTTTTTAAAGATAATTGCATAAATTTATTTGAATCCTAAAATATCCTCTCAAGAAGAAGAGTGCTCCATGCAAGAGGTTGTTTTTTTATTACCCTTTTCTTTTCTTTATGCTTCTCTTATTGTGATGATGTGTGTTTGTTTATATGTTTAGTTTAGTTGTTTTAAAGTATTCATATCATGAGTTGTTGATTTATTTTGTCAAAACATGTTCTTGATTTCTTTTAATACTATTGTGATCTCTTTCTTAGTTTCAAAATCTGCATGTTATCAATTCTTTTTCTCAAAATAAAAATGGATTTACATCTTCATTAGGTGTAGATTTGAATTTTTCTTAAAATTAAAATGGATCTACATCTTCATTAGATGTAGATTTGAACTTTTCTTAAAATTAAAATTGATCTGCATCACCATTAGATGCAGATCTGATTTTTTTTACATAGTAGATTTTGGAAATAAAAAAGGACTATGAATGGTTGTATTTCTTGTGTTTGTTTATTTTATATAGTAGCATGAATTTATTTCATAAATGAATTCTCTTCTTAAGAAAGTTTTTTCATTTTTTTTGAAAATATAAAAAACAGATCTGGATTTTTTAAGCATATAAATTTGATTTTTTCTCATTACGAAACAGATATGGATTTTTACAAATTAAAAACCATCTTTTTTAAGTTCTCAAAAACAGATATGATTTTTCTAACCTAAAATCAACTTTTTTTTATTCACTAAAACAAATCTGATTTTTTTTAACAAAGAAGAGGATGCATTCATAAATAAGCTTGTGTGATTTAATTTTGTTCATATGTTCAACATATCATTCATGTCATGCATACAAATGGTACATTGTGAAGGAAAAAAATCTGGTTTTGCATCTCATACAAAACCCACAGCGGAAGCGACGAACTAGGATCTATTTCATTCATGATTGATAACGTGCACCATGTAAACTTCAGAATTTAAGAACAAGATAGCGTACCTTGGTGTGGAGAAATTCAAAACAAAGATTAGAAGCACTTGGGAACACTTTTAATCTTCACTCCAATTCCACTTTACGCCCAAGATGTGTGGTCTCTCAATCAGTTTTTCAAAGGGAGAATGAAAATGTGTCTCACACTCTCTCACACACCGTTTTTTTTTCTTTTATAATCTCTACTAATAAAAATTCTGTATGTTTCTCCCTTTTATAACTAACTGATTATCTAATTGGGCTGGCCTATTGGGCCTTTCCAATTGGGCTTTAGTGTGTGGCTTGGAGTGGGACCAAAAGGGACCAATAAGACACTAGCTCCAATGGGCCTTGGGCTTTTCCGTCAACTCTTAACAAGTCCAAAGTTACCATTAATTATATTTAATACCACTATATAAATATAATTGCACTCTAGACCTTATTAATAAATTATATCCCAAGACTTTATTATACACGTAACCCGTTCATAAAATATTCGTAGTAACACAAAGTCATAAATATAGACTGCCACTTTGTAAATTACTACATCTTATCCTTGAGTACCCGGTTTAATTCTTTAAAGTTATTCATCATATATTTATGAAATTCAATTTCATAAATATATACTTTAGTAATTTCTTACTAAAGTGGTTAGGCCTAACTCTCTGAATAACTAAACATTAAACTTATCTCAAGGGAATATTTTATATCTCTATCAAGAGACTATGAATTCCATCTTGAGAATATATGTTCCATCAACACTAAATGTGGCTGCCCAACATACTGAGGTTTTGACCGTCACTTCAGATCTCACTCCTGATATATCAAAGCAACCTACACTTCATGATCAGGTCCATTATTCTCTCAGGATTAAGAGTTCATGCAAATAGAAGTCGTGAGATTTATTATTCATTTGACAGTCATTAGGAGAATAATAAATCTCACAGCGGTCCTGTTCAATATGTTTTAACTCTTAAAACATATCAACATGTCAATTAGAAGTCTCCACTTCCATGATCAAGACAAATCATCTTAGTTGACACGTTATAGTCTTCGCAGATGAAATGCCCAATTTCATCACCGACTACGAACTATTAATTCTGAGTTTACAAAGAACTTGTGATTTACATCTTCTGTGACTTTTCACATAAATCACATACAATGCATCTCATGGACTATATGATAATGTCCCATATTCATGTTACCATTATTTTGGATAATAATAAAATAACTTTATCAAACACAATATTAAGTCATACATCATGTCATACATAATATCATACATAGCATCATACAATAGGATTTAAGGGCACAAATCCTAACACATTGGTCACAAGATTCTAGAAAATCAGACTCTGTTTGGGCAGAATGGGTGCCAACACCTTCCCATTTCATAACTTAGCCTCCGAATCTAGTTCCTTTGGGTAGGTAGATCTATCTCTTATCTTTGTTTTTATTTTGGGTAGTTTTTAACTAGGACAAAAAGCCATGTAATTATTTGGTAGTTTGTAACTAGGACCCAAAGCCATGTAATTTTCAAATATGTATTCATTTACTTAATCACTGAAATGAAGCAATTCAATTATGTATTTGTATTTTAGTTTTTCTTATTTTTTGTATAAAAAATAAGTGGCGACTCCACACCACTTACCCAAAAAAAAGGGGTGCCCTATAAAACCACTCCAAAAATCACTCTTTTTTGAGAGGCACTTTTCGAGGTCTCTCACAGTGGCAACTCCACTGGGGATGTCAAGGGCTAAGATTCGTGTTAGACTTAAGTGACCATATATGTGCCCTTGTTTTGCATGGTCTTGCATGATATTGTTGTTTGTTTGTTTATTTGTATTTGTTCTATGTATGTTGAGATGTTGTATGATATTTTGTTGTATGTATTGTTTGTTAAAAGCTTTACCTAACTGTCATAGTGTGTGCCATCCAAACAACAAATGTGTATGCACCCCTTTCAAGTTTCAACAACATGTGGTGATAGTAACCATGGATCACCGGTCTTCATTAGATTCGGGTACCTAGTGGTGAACTCATCAACTCATAACCTAAAGTCATTGGATCATTTCCTGTTGACTATATATGACAGACCATTTCGTTTGGACCAACGCAATGTTCATTGACAAGTTGGGAGGTGTAATGTCCTAGTTATGGGAAACAATGAAACAACAAACCCACCCCACAACGTAATGACTTAGAACCTATCCTTAGGTCGGTCTATGTTAAAATTGCATTGCATGTTGTGTGTGTTTGTTTTGCTTGGTTGGTTGATGCAGATGATGACCTAGCTTTAATTGACCAAAGAAAGCCTGTTCTAGAGAGAAAAGGGAGGAAGAATTTGATCAAGATCCGAAGGAAGGTTGCAAAGAGGAACTAAGACCGACACTCAAGCTAGTAGCTTCAGTTCCAAGCTCATCATTCCCATCATGGTACTGAAGCTTGTGAGCATAGAAGACACCCCGTTGCTGCAACATCACAATCCCATATATGACCTACAAGATACTTCAAACCCTAGCCAGATCACCTAACATCCACAAACGGGGGGAGTCACTTCAAACCCCAATCAAATTACCAAGTACCAACATACGGGGGGAGACACTTTGAACCCCAATCAAGCAACCCAATACCTACAAGCGAGGGGAGACTCTTCGAACCCCAGTCAAGTAACCCAACATCCATAAATGAGGGGAAGACACTTCAAACCCCAGTCAAGTAACCCAACATCCACAAATGGGGGGAGACATTTCAAACCCTAATATATTGATCCTAATGACCCAACAAAAATTGCCTCACATTACAAAGGGAGGGAGACACTTCAAACCCCCACATTTGGAGACAAACAACCCAAAGTCAAAGTCCACCGAGATTTCAACCCTTTGGATCACAAGTTCATCAAAAATCAAGCCTATCAAGCCTAAGGAAGGTTCAACCCTAATGAGTCAATAAAGAATCGAAGATGTTCTCAACTCCATCTTGGAAGTTCAAGAGAAGATAAATGAAGAGCTAGCTTAAATCTCCCAGATAGCCAACTCTGCATTACAAGTCAGCTTAGCCAATCAAGCTATGCTCTCTACCTTGTGCAAGGATAATTCGCTAGAACCCGAAGAGATCCCCCACCTCCAATTTCTAAAGAAAAGAGCTTAGGATTGCAATGACTTCTCTTTCCAACTATCATCTCCAATCAACAAGAACATGTCAATGGACTCAATCCCCAATGAGGTAGTGCCTTACCACATCAATAACAATGCAGCCAAACCATCAACTAGCAATTTTAGGCACCGAAGGAATTTTCCAGAGTTACACATGGCTTTGAGTGAAGCCTTGGAAAAATTACAAGCTAAGGGATTACTGAAGCCATTGGATCCCAAGCCAATACCGCATCCCATGCCTAGAAGATACAATCCAAATGCTCATTGTAGATATCATCAAGGGAAAGGCTACACAACTAATAAATGTTATAACTTGAGGCATGACATTCAGAATCTCATCAAGCAACAAGTCATTACTCCACCATCATCAGCTAGTTATTATAACTTTGTTTGAATTTCATTTTGGTTCTTTGGTTTTATTGTTTATTTAGGATTTTTTTTTTCTAGTTGATTATTCGCTTAATAAAGTCCATGTTGTGTTTGATGCATTTGATTCATCATGTTGTTCCCATGTACATAAAAAATTCAAAAAACATTAAAAAAAAACAACAAAAAAGAAAGACCTTTTGGACTAGGGGCATTGGGCCCTTGAGTCATTTCAGTTTATTTTCAAAAAAAAAACAAGTTTTTGCACTAGGGGCATTGGGCCTTCTTAGTAACCTTTTTCTAAAAACTTTTTTTTTTTTTGTTCCTTTAAAGACTCCAATTTTTTTTTTTTTTCAAAAACCTTCTTTTTCAGATAATACAAGAGGATCCATTTGACAAAGCTTCTTTCAAATCATGATGATTAATTGCTCTACCAATCAATTTGTTCCAAAGAGGGATTTAACTTCATTCAATCCATGTAAGGACTTTTGCTAAACATTCAAAATATGATAAGAAAGGTCCTAAAAGGCAATCAAAGAAATACATCAATTCATCCAAATTTATCAAACCACATACACACAATCCCAATCTCTACAGAATTTTTCACTTTGTTGGAGCATTTATACTTCTATTCCAAGATTAATCTATTAAAAGAGTTTAAGTCGCTGTGCTTACAAGAAACCATCACTAGGGATAGGAGGCCACCTTCGATAACCCACATTATTCCTTGACACCTATTACAATAATTATCCATTGCTAGCCAACTTGAGCCTTTAAACAGTTAGTCTGTTTTTCAATGAACCCACTAAAGACTTAAACTTTGGGTGGGAAAATTAAGTATGCATGCTTAAATCTCAAGATGAGGAAGTATTAACCTTATGAATCCAGCACCACTTTGTAAGATCCTCAATGAAGACAATACGACAAGTTCAAAAGAGGAAGATTCATCAAGTTTAGAAAAAAGAGTTCATCAGAGTTAGGTAGAAAGGAAATCCATCAAGGAGAGATAAGATTTTGAGAAAGCATCAACCTGTGAGCAAAAAGAGAAGGCCATCAAGCTAGAAAAAGACTTCAAGGAAAAAAGAGAGAGAAGTGAATGCAAGAATTTTCATCAAAGAATATTGATTCATCAAAAGACACAAGAGACCTGAGATTCCATGAAAGATCATTCAAGTTGAGAAGAATAAGCAAAAATGAAGACTCATCAAAAACAAAATCTAATCAAATTGAGGAAGATGAGGAAAAGAAAAAGTAAGACACATTTCATGAAAAAAGTGTGTGTTCAATCAAGTCAATGAAAATGAAAGTGTATTAGAAAAGATAAGAGGGTATCAGGGAAAAATGCAAAATCATCCAAGAAATATGAAAGTCTATCAAATTGAAAGAACCAAAAAAAATGTAGTTGAGTGAAAGCCAATAAAATTCAAAAACAAAAAAACAAAAAATCCCGCTAGGCTGAAAACCTGAAAGGGTAGTTTAGGCAACAATTAGAGCAAAATAAAAAGGGGGGGGGGCCTACGAGGCTGAAAACCCGAGAGGGTTGTCTAGGCAAAAGTTAGAGCAAAAAAAAAAATGAATGAGAAAAACAAAAATGAGAGTGATTGATTTGACCACAATAGGATGATAAGAAGACCAAAAAAAGGAAGTTGTCAAGCTTTAAAAATCAAGACCAAATGAAAGGAATCAATGAAGACCAATGAGAAGATGATGAACATGAAAAGGATTTTAGCACAAGAGTCAATGATTGAATTTAAAGTATTGCATACGTGGGGAAATATCATAAGAGTTTTAAGCCTTTTATACCCTTCCTTTCAATAACCTGAACCCAGCCTACATTACAACCTTTGAATAAAGCCCTCATTGAAGTCCTGCTGATTAAAAGCACATATTTAGCTCTGATGATATTTTCTCTTGAATTAAGAAGAAAAACTACTCAAGATTATCAAGCCCCACTGGCTAATATCTTTAAAAGACAAAGTTCACAAATTCTCAAGTGACCAAATTTTTTTCTTAATCCCCCAACACCCACTTTGTTTGCTCCCAACAGAAAATAACTCTCAAAAGAACAAATTTCCAAATTCTAAAAAATTTTCAAATCTTCAAACTTAGGACTTTTCCCTTTCTTGCTTGTTCCCAATATGTGTGATCCCCAAGCATTTCATTCATTTGATTGTCTTTGAAGACTTAATCTAAAAAATTTCAAAATGTAGAAACAAATTTGATTATATTTTTTTAATGATTTCAAATCCTTTCTAGCCAATGAGATCGAGTTAACAATTGAACATTATGATTGATCAAAGAGGTTGTTCAAAGGATCACCTTTTGTTCATTTGAAAAAGATAAAATTTCAAAAAATCTCATTTTAAGTAAATTGCTTTTTTTTTTCCAAAAAAAAAAAGACTCATTTTAAAAATTTCATTTCTCAAAAAAGATTTTTCAAAACTTTTTTTTTCCGAACTACGTCTGGACCTAATCCTCTATGAGAGAGGTAGGTAGGCAGCCTTTTCAAAGGCCCTGTCACAATCACCCAAAAAGAAACTTCATTTCAAAAAAGATTTTCAAAACTTAATTTTTCAAAAAAAAATTCGAACTACGTTTGGACCTGATCCTCTATGAGAGAGGTACGTTAGCAGTCTTTTCAAAGGCCCAGTCACAATCACCCAAAAAGAAACTTCATTTCAAAAAAGATTTTTGAAAACTTCATTTTTGAAAACTTTTTTTTTCGAACTACATCTAGACCTAATCCTCTATGAGAGAGGTACATAGGCAACCTTTCCAAAGGCCTAGTCCTAGTTACCAAGAAAAAAAAAAAAAACCATTTCAAAATTTTCAAAAAAATAAATCATTTTTCAAAAAAATAAATTTCGAACTACGTTGAGACCTAATCCTTTATGAGAGAGGTACGTAGGCAACCTTTTCAAAGGCCCAATTACAATCACCCAAAAAAAAACTTCATTTCAAAAAAAAAATTTCAAAACTTTTTTCCGAATTATGTCTGGATCTAATACTCTACGAGAGAGGTACGTAAGCAGCCTTTCAAAAGGCCCAGTCATAGTCACTCCAAAAAAAAAAAAATTTCAAAGACTCAAAATTGAAACATTTTTTTTTTGGAGTGAATTTTGGCTAGGAGCATCTTTTTGCATTAAGCATATCATCAATTTTTTGTGCAAGCATGTTTATACTAGGGGCATTGACCCAAAACATTTTTATAATAACTGATTACTAACAAGCTCATGGAAAGAATATTTTGCAGGAGGTGGACATGGATCTTTCATCTACTCAACCATCACCATCAACCTTTAGTTTAGATGTGCCAATCAGCACTCCAACAGAGCCCATTGGCCCATCATCCCAGCAGTCATTGTTTTGCACAGTTTTGTGATTTTGATCTTGTTTTACTCAAACTTTGCTTTATTGAGGTCCTTACACAATAAGATTTTTCAAAATTCACATTGATTGTTGAACTAGGGGCATTCGACCATGCCTCATTCATTTTCAAAAAAAAAAAAAATCACCATCATCATCTTTTCATAAAAAATCAAGATTTTCAAAAATCAAGAATTCATTTCTAAACTAGGGGCATTCGGCCATGCCTCATCCATTTTGAAAAAAAAAATCTTATTTTCCTCAAAAGTCAAGGTTTTCAAAATCATGCTTCAATTTGTAGACTAGGGGCATTCAGCTATGCCTTATTCAGGTAAGATCACCCATGTCAAAACCCGTCAGGTAAATTCAAACCTTTGCACCACAAAGCTTCATCAAGTATACTCTAAACTTTTCTGAATCGAGCTCTTAAAAGAATAAGTTCATACATATCAAAGCCATCAAATGCAAAGATCAAAGAGTGGTAGTTCATGAGTTATACAAGTTAACTAACTAGAAATCAACTCTTGTTTTTTTTTTTTTTTTTTTTTTTTGCAAGAAATTAAAAGAGGAAAAATCTCCTGAACTTCAATTTTCAAAGGAAAAATCTCCATTCTTCTGAATAAATCTTCAAAGGAAAAATCTCCTAAGCAAATCTTCAAGGGATAAATCTCCTTCACTTCAATCTTAAATGGACAAATCTCCATCAACACGTCTTCAAAAGGAAAAATCTCCTGTCTCATGAAAAAATCTTCAAAGGAAAAATCTTCTGAACAAATCTTCAAAATAACAAATCTCTTGAACAAATCTCCTGAATAAATATTCAAAAGAAAAATCTCCTAAACAAATTTTCAGAGGACAAATCTCCATGAACAAATTTTCAATTGACAAATCTCCATTAACAATTTTTCAAAGGAAAATTTTCCTAAACAAATCTTCAAAAGGAAAAATCTCCTGAACAAATCTTCTAAGGAAAAATCTCCTGAACAAATCTTCAAAATGACAAATCCTGAAAACAAATCTTCTAAACAAATCTTCAAAGGATAAATCTCCTGAATAAATCTTCAAAGGAAAAATCTCCTGAACAAATCTTCGATGGACAAATCTCTTGAACAAATCTTCAAATGATAGATGTCCTAAACAAATCTTCAAAAGAAAAATCTCCTAAACAAATCTTTAAAAGGAAAAATCTCCTGAACAAATCTTCAATGGACAAATCTCCTAAACAAATCTTCAATGGACAAATCTCCATGAACAAAATCTTCAAAGGACAAATCTCCTACACAAATCTTCAATGGACAAATCTCCATGAACAAATATTCAATGGAAAAATCTCCATGAACAAATTTTCAAATGACAAATCTCCATGAACAATTCTTCAAAGGAAAAATCTCCTAAACAAATCTTCAAAAGGAAAAATCTCTTGAACAAATATTCAAAGAAAAAATCTCCATGAACACATCTTCAAAGGATAGATCTCCTAAATAAATTTTCAAAGGAAAAATCTCATGAACAAATCTTCAAAGGACAAATCTCCATCAACAAATCTTTAAGAACAATCCCAAATCCCAAATTTTCAATTCAAAATTTTAATTCCCAAGTTTAAAATTCCACATTCTAAATTTTGAATTCTAAAATCTCATGTTCAAGATTTCAAGTTGCAGATTTTCAAATCTCAACTTCCAAGTTTCAAGCTTCAAAATCTCAAGTTTCAAAATTCCAAAGTTTCAATTTTCAAAAGTTCAAGTCTCAAATTCCAATTCCAAGTCTCAAACTTCAAATTCCAAAGATAAAATCCTTTTTCAAAGAACTACTAAATCGAGGTAACAGACATTTCCTTTGTCCAGATCGAGGTAGTAGACAAGGTCACAAATAGTTTCTTCGTCCAGATCAAGGTCGCAGACAATTACCTATCATCAAGATCGAGCTTGAAAAGCCCCTTGGTTGCAGACAAGTCCATTATCAAGATCAAGATTGATAAGCCTCTTGGTCGCATCAATTATCAAGAATCATTTCAGAATTCATCAACTATCAAATAGGTCAAGTGTTTTCTTTTTTTGTCAAAGGTAAGGCACTAGTTCTATGTTCCAAAGTTTTAAGTTCGAGGGCTAGAAAATCTTTGAAAATTCAACCTCAATGAAACCATGGCCGCTAAAATCAGTGTCTTTATTTTACATTGACATTCGCTTTCCAAGCTCTGTCAATGAGGTGCATTCTGTAGACACTTGATTTTGCACCTATGATTTAATTAAGGAAGATGACTGGAATGACCATCCATGTACCCCAAAAATCATGATTGCATTACATTCATTAATTGCATATCATAAACATGATCTTGAGATTCTAACGGTCACGATGGTATGTCCAATTTCCAGATCGGACCGTCGAATTGAAAGATATCACATGATCAAGTTTGCACGGTTAGCATGCATTGTGTCTAGGTAGAGTCGACCACGCATGATTAATCTAAATTAATTCTGATTGGTTAGACAATTAAAATTAATTAAATAATTCTGTGATTGGTTAAGTATTTTTTTTAAAGTGAGATTTGTTGCTTGGGATTAAAACAAATAAGTTGATAATATTTAAATACTGTAGATAATTAGGCTTTTGGGATAATTATATTCAAAATAATTATATTAAAACTCCTAATTATCACTTTGGAATGAGAATTATCATGAAAATAACTCTGAAATTCGTCCAAATATAGTTTTAGAGTTGGAAAACACTTCAAAAATGTGCTAATCAAGTAGTAGGTTTCAGATTCACGTTCCAAGGCACATTTGTCATAGTAGAACTCAAAATTTAGACTGGGCTATTTCAAGCAAAGTTGTAGAGAATCAAATTTCCCTCTATTTATCAAAATTTCAGCTTAAAACAAGGGGTTTTAGGTTTCAATGATAATTGCATAAATTTCTTTGAACCCTAAAATATCCTCTCAAGAAGTGCTCCATGCAAGAGGTTGTTTTCTGATTACCCTTTTCTTTTCTTAATGCTTCTCTTATTGTGATGACGCGTGCTTGTTTATATTTTTAGTTTGGGTTTTTTTAAAGTATTCATATCATGAGTTGTTGATATTTTTTGTCTAAACATGTTCTTGATTTCTTTTATTACTAATTTTTCTAAACCCAAAATCAACTTTTTTTAATCACTAAAATAGATCTTATTCTTTTTAACAAAGAAGAGGATGCATTCATAAATAAGTTTGTGTCATTTAATTTTGTTCATGTGTTCAACATATCATTCATGTCATGCATACAAATGGTACATTGGTAACAAGAGTCTAGAAGACCAGACTCTATCTGGGTGGAATGGGTGTCTAACACCTTCCCATTCCGCAACCTAGCTTCTGAATCTAGTTCCTTTGGGTAGATAGATCTATGTCTTATCTTTGTTTTTATTTTGGATAGTTTGTAACTAGGACAAAAAGGCATGTAATTATTTGGTAGTTTGTAACTAGGAACCAAAGCCATGTAATTTTCAAATTTTCAAATATGTATTCATTTGCTTAATCAATGAAACGAAGCAATTCAATTATGTATTTGTATTTTAATTTTTCTTAATTTTTGTATAAAAATAAGTGGCGACTCCACACCACTTACCCAAAAAGAGAGGTGTCTTGAAAAAACACCCAAATCTCTTTTTTGAGGGTACCCCTTTTGGGCAGTCTCTCACACTTTGAATTCTAAAATATTCTTTCATTAGAAGAGCACGCTCATGCAAGAGGTATTCTATTTCTTCTTTCCTTTCTTATTTGATTGTTTTTTTGTTATTGTTTGATGCATGAATATGTTTAGCATGTTTTATTATTATTTTTGGTTCTTGATATATAGTTGTCATGCTTTGCTTGAATTTTCTTTAACATGTTCTTAGATAATTGTTTTTTGTGATTCTTTTTCTAAAGTTTCAAAATCTACTAATGACTATCAAAGATCTGATTTCTTAAAGATTAAAAATTGATTAGAATTTTTTAGATCTTTTTTTTTTTTTAATACAAAACTAATCTGTATTTAAGATTTGTATTTTCATTAAATACATATATGATTTTTTAGACTCAAAACTTATCTGTATTTGCATTAAATACATATTTGAATTTTAGAAATAGTTTTCTTTGTTACAAAATTACAGATTTTGAAATTTAAAAGGAGGGATTGAAAGTTCAGTTGTAGTTTTTTTTTTTTTTATGTGATGCAGGCATAATAAATTCATCTTATGAATGTGGATCATCTTTCAAAAAGTCCTTTTTTTAATCTTTTATTCACAAAAACAAATCTGATTTTTCTTGATAAAATCACCTCTTTTTACTTTTCAAAACAGATATGATACTTTTTAACAAAATCTTATTTCCTTTTATTCATACAAACAGATCTGATTTTTCTCAATAAAATCTTTTTTTTTTTTGTTTTTACTTTTCAAAACAGATCTGATTCTTCTAAATAAAAGTCTTGTTCTTCCTTTTTCAAAGAACATATTTGATTTTTATTTACAATTTTTTTACTTCATAAAACATATTTGAATTTTCTATAAAAAAAAAAAAGAGTACACATCCATAAGGCAAATTTATTTGAATTAATTTTGGTCAAATGTTTGTCATATATGTTCAACATATCATTCAACATCATGCAAAAAATGGGTATATTGGTCATTAGAGTGTAGAAGACCAAACTCTGTCTGGGCGGAATGGGTGCCTAACACCTTCCCATTCCATAACCTAACCCCCAAGCTTAGGATTTTTGGATAGGTAGATTAGTGTTTTGTCCTTTTGATTTTGGTAGATTGTAACTAGGAACAAAAGTTTTGTATTCTTTTGCATAGATTGTAACTAGGACTCAAAGCTTTGTAAGGTTTAATTTACCAAGATTGTACTTGCCTATATTCAATCAAAGACAAAAAAGTATTTTGATCATTTCTTTTGTATTTATTTTTTCTTATTATATTTTGTATAAAAAAAATAAGTGGCGACTCCACACCACTTACCCAAAAAGAGAGGTGCCCTTAAAAGCATCCAAATCTCTTTTTTTTTTAGCACCCCGAGTTTTGCGGTCTCTCATAATGGCAACTCCACTGAGGATGTCGAGGGCTAAGCTTCATGTTAAACTTTAAGTGACCAACTATATACCCTTGTCTTTTGCATGATTTTGAATGATATTGTAGTTTGTTTGTTTATGTGTGTCTTGAGATGTTTGTTTGTGTTGCCATGTTGATTGTTAAAAGCCTTCCCTAATTGTCATAACGTGTGCCATCAAAGCAACAAATATGTATGCTCCCATCTCAACAATATGGTGGTAATAACCATGGATCACCGGTCTGTTGGAAAAACATAGTTTGTGTCGCATACAAAACATACGCAGTGGAAAATTAACGGATCTACTTCATTCGCAATTGATAACATGTAATATGTAAATTTTAGTAATAAAATATTCGTAGTAATTAAAAGTCATGAATGTTGACTACCACCTTGAAGATTACTACATCTTAATCCTTGAGTATCCGGTTTGATCTTTTATGTTATTCATCATATATTTATGAAATCCAATTTCATAAATATATACTTTAGTAACTTCTTACTAAAGTGGTTAGACCTAACACTCTAAACAACCTAACCATTAAACTTATAGCATTGGAATATTTTATATCACCGTTAAGAGATTATGAATTCCATCTTGAGAATATATGTTCCTTCAACATTAAATGCAGGTGCCCAACATACTAAGGATTTGATCGTGATTTTAGATCTCACTCCTGATATATCAAACCAACCTACACTTCATGATCAGGTTCATTATTCTCTCAGAATTGAGAGTTCATGTAAATAGAAGTCGTGAGATTTATTATTCATTTGACAGTCGTTAAAAGAATAATAAATCTTACAGCGGTCCTGTTCAATATGTCTTAACTCTTAAAACATATCAGCATATCAACTATAAGTTTTCACTTCCATGATCAAGACAAATCATTTTAATTGATATGTAGTCTTCACAGATGAAATGCTCAATTTCATCACCGACTACGAACTAAAATTATGACTTTACAAAGAACTTGTAATTTATATCTTTTGTGACTAAATCACATAAATCACATACTATGCATCTCATGGACTATATGATAATATCCAAACATTCATGTTATCATTATTTTAGATATTAATAAAACAACTTTATTAATCACAATATTATGTCATACAGAATGTCATAAATGACATCATACAATAGGATTTAAAGGGCACATATCCTAACAATCTCCAGCTTGCCCTAAAGACTATTGTGCACTAATCTAACTCACATTCCCTCCAAATGTGACTCAAAAGTCCTTTGGGGCAAGGCTTTGATAAAGGGATCTGCTAGATTACTTGCACTATCAATCTTTGCTACTACTACATCTCCTTGAATAACAATGTCTTGAATGATGTAGTACTTTCTTTCAATGTGCTTTCCTTTCTTGCGATTCTTTGGATTCTTGGATTGTGCAACTGCTCCACTATTGTCATAGAACAATATGATAGAAACTTGCTCCATTCTCACAACACCAAGATCAGAAAGGAATTTCTTGAGTCAAATAGCTTCTTTTGCCACTTCACAAGCAGCAACATATTTAGCTTCCATGGTGGAATCGACAATACAAGATTGCTTAACACTCCCCTAACTTATGGCTCCACCTCCCAAGGTGAACACACAACCTAAAATGGACTTTTTGAAATCAAGATCTAATTGCAAATCTGAATTTGTATAACCAATGGAAATCAAATCCTTACTATGGTAAACAAGCATATAATCTCTCGTTCTCCTTAGATACTTGAGAATATGCTTTACAGCTTGCCAATGTTTAAGCCCTAGATTTGATTGATATCAGCTGACCATGCCAACTGAATAATAGATATCTGGCCTAGTATAGAACATGGCATACATGAGACTTCCTACTGCAGAAGCATAGTGAACTCATCTTATCATATGTTCTTCCTCAAGAGTCTTAGGCCTTTGGTCGTCAGACAGAGGAACTCCATGTCTGAAAAGAAGTAATCCTTTCTTGGAGTTTTGCAAGCTAAATTGTTCTAGAATCTTATCTATATATCTAACTTATGACAAACCTAACATTCTATTCTTTTGATCTCCCCAAAGCTTGATCTCTAGAATAAAGTTAGCTTTGCCCAAGTCCTTTATATCAAATTGGCTTGACAACCAAACCTTTATTAATGACATTACCCCTACATCATTTCCAATGAGTTGAATATCATCAACAAAAAGCACTAGGAACATTACTACTTTATCTTGATGTCTTTTGTACATACATGGTTCATCGAGGTTTTTTTCAAAAACAAATGATTTGATTGATTGATCAAATCTAATGTTCCATGATCTAGATGCTTGCTTTAGTCCATAAATGGACCTTTTCAACTTGCATACGATATGCTCTTGGTTCTTTGCTATGAAACCTTCCAGTTGTATCATATAGATTTCTTCTTCAAAATTGCCATTAAGAGATGCAGTCTTGACATCCATTTGTCAAATCTCATAATCATAATGAACGACCATGGATAAGAGAATTCTGATAGATTTAAGCATGGCTACTAGCGAAAAAATTTTCTCATAGTAAATACCTTCTTTTTGTGTATAACTTTTTGCCATTAGCCTTCCTTTGAAGGTTTCAACCTTTCCATCTATCCCTCTCTTCTTCTTGTAAACCCATTTACAACCAACAGGTTTAATGCTGCTAGGTGCCTTTACAAGATACCATACTTGATTAGAATACATAGAATCCAATTCAGATTTCATAGTGTGCATCTATATCTTTCATTGCCTCTTCATAAGTGTAAGGATTAGATTCAGCCTCTTCTGGGATAGCTTCATAAATTACCCCTAGACCTATAAATCTTATAGGTGGCCGAACAATTCTACCACTACGACGAGACACCTATGCAGTAGTCATCTCATGAGTAGAATCTTGTGATGTATCTAATACAACCACATCATCCTTAGTTTCATCCACTGGTTGTTCAATTACAGGTTCATTCATTTTAGCCAAAACAACTCTACTTCTAGGTGTATAATCATTCATATAGTCATTTTCCAAAAATTTGGCATTTGTACAAACAAAAACTTTATTATCTTTATGACTATAGAATAAACCTCCAACAGTTCCTTTTGGATACCCTACAAAGAAATCCACTTCTGCTTTAGATTGTAACTTGTCATACTTTCCTTTCAATACATGTGCAGGACAACTCCAAATATGGAGATGTCTCATACTAGGCTTACGCCCAATCCACAATTCTACAGGTGTTTTAGGAACAAACTTCGAATGTACTAAATTCAGAAGATACATTGCAATATTTAAGGCATATCCCCAAAAAGAAATTGGTAGAGTCAAATAACTAAACATGGATCTGACCATATCTAAAAGAGTCTTATTCCTTCTTTCGGCTACACCATTTTTTTTGTGGTATTCCAAGTGCAATTTGTTAGGGTAAGTGCCCTTAAATCCTATTGTATGATGCTATGTATGATACTATGTACATTATTATGTATGACATTATTTATGACTTAATGTTGTGATTAATAAAATTGTTTTATTATTATCTAAAATAATTGTAACATAAATATGAGACATTATCATATAATCCTTGAGATGCATAATATGTGATTTATGTGAACAAGTTCTTTGTAAACTCAGAATTATAGTTTATAGTCAGTGATGAAATTGGGCATTTCATCTGCGAAGACAATAACATATCAACTAAGATAATTTGTCTTGATCATGGAAGTGTAGACTTCTAGTTGATATGTTGGTATGTTTTAAGAGTTAAGACATATTGAACTGGACCGCTGTGAGATTTATTATTCTCCTAACGACTATCAAATGAATAATAAATCTCACGATTTCTATTTATATGAACTCTTAATCTTGAGAGGATAATGAACCTGATCATGAAAGGTAGGTTGCTTTAATATATCAGGAGTGGGATCTAAAATAACGGTCAAAACCTCCGTATGTTAGGCAGCCACATTTAGTGTTGATGGAACATATATTCTCAAGATAGAATTTCTAGTCTCTTAATGGAGGCATAAAATATTCCCTTGAGATAAGTTTAATGAGTTCAATTATTCAGAAAGTTAGGCCTAACCACTTTGATAAGAAGTAACTAAAGTATATATTTATGAAATTGGATTTCATGAATATATGATGAATAACTTTAAAAGATTAAACCGGGTACTCAAGGATAAGATGTAGTAATTTACAAAGTGGCAACCTACATTCATGACTTTGTATTACTACGAATATTTTATGAAGGGGTTGCATGTATAATAAAATCTTAGGATATAATTTATAAATAAGGTTTAGAGTGCAACTATATTTATATAGTGGTATTGAATATAGTTAATAGTAACTTTGGACTTGTCAAGAGTTGACAAAAAAGCCCAAGGCCCATTGGAGCTAGTGTCTTATTGTTCCCTTTTGGTCTCACTTCAAGCCACATACTAAAGCCTAATTGGAAAGGCCCAAAAGGCTAGCCCAATTAGATAATCAGTTATAAGGAGAGAAACATACAAAATTTTAATATGTGAAAAAAGAGAGACATCATTGTGAAATGGTTTGTATGTGAGAGTGAGACACTTTATCATTCTCCCTTTGAAACTGATTGAGAGACCACATTTCTTGGGCGTAAAGTGAAATTGGAGTAAAGATTAAAAGTATTCCCGAGTATTTCTAATTCTTGTTTTGAATTTCATTGCACTAAGGTACGCTCTTTTGTTCTAGAATTCTGAAATTTACATAGTACATGTTATCAATTGCGAATAAAGTAGATTCATTAAATTTCCGCTGCATATGTTTTGTATGCGATACAAATATGTATTTTTCCATCACAGTCAACTAGGATATAATCCTATTTTCAGTTAAATAATCCTTGAAGTCTCTAAGAAGGTATTCGCCACCTCAATTAGATCGAATGGCCTTTATGCGTTTACCTAATTAATTCTCAACTTCAGCCCTAAACTCTTTGAACTTTTCAAAAGTTTCGGACTTTTGTTTCATTAGGTATACATAACCAAATCTAGAGTAATCATCAGTGAAAGTAATGAAATACTCATAGCCACCTCTTGCTTGAGTCGACATAGGAACACATACATCTGAATGTACTAGTTCTAACAAATCTTTGGCTTTATTTCCTTTTGCATTAAAAGACCTTTTAGTCATTTTACCTTCCAAGTAGGATTTGTAGATTGAAAATTCATTAAAATCTAATGGTTCTAAAAGCCTATCTTTAACTAGTCTTTGGATCATGTTTGAATTAATACAACCCAAACGTAAATGCCAAAGATATGCATCACTAGTAGAAGGAAACTTTTTTTTTAATGATTTCACATGTGAATTATTATCTAATTTAGAATTGTACAATTTATGCTTATCAAGAGTTAAAATATAAAGACCATCAACTATATTGCCAGAACAGATAAACACTTTATCCTCCTTTATTACAACATTGTCTTTTAGGATAACACAATATCCATGTTTACCTAAATAAGTTGTAAAAATTAAATTCCTACGAACATTAGGTATATACAAACAGTCTTCCAATATTAAAACTCTAGAATCAAAACATAAATTAAACACTCCAATATCTACAACTGGAATTCTGCTCCCATCAGTTAAAGTAAGAAACAACTCTCCATCATTCAACTTTTTGGTCCCCTAGAACCCCTGAAAAAGAATTGCAGATATGATTAGTACAACTTAACTCCACACACTAGGAATCTGTTGGATTCTGTACTAAACATGTTTCAAGAAGGAATGTGCTTTTCATACCCTTATTCTTGGTAGCTCTAAATATTGGACAATTCCTTTTCTAATGACCTTTCTCGCCACAATGGAAACACTTTCCTTTGGCATAGTCCTTTTTTTTCTCTTGTTGGCAACTCCTAAGGCAATTTATTTACCATCTTACTTGGTGAAGTCCTTCTTCTTCTTCTTCTTTTTACCCTTGCCTTTTGACTTAAGGTTGAGAAGTAGAAGCTTCAGTTATATTAGCATCAACACTAGCTGTACCAAGGATGCCTTCCGCTACCACCAACTTATTCATTAATTCAGAAAAAGTATAAATCTTTTTGTTTACGTCATAATTAAGTCTGAATTCCTTAAATGATTCTAGCAGTGATTAGAGTATCATATTTGCTTGGGATTCTCCATCAATGTCGACACCTAAAACCTTCAGTGTATTCAGATGAGAGATCATCCTAAGACAAATCTCCCTTACTGGAGAACCTTCAACCATTTTGGCATTATAAATTTGCCTCATAGTTTTTTGCCTTGCAGAACGGCCTTACTCACCAAACATCTCCTTCAAACTTAGCATTATGTCCAAAGCTAGTTCTACATCTTGCATTTGATGCTGTAGAACATTTGAAATAGATGCTAGGATATAGCACATGGCCATCTCATTAGATTTCTGCCAACGATTATATCACTGTTTTTCCTCAAGAGGAACATTTAATGATGGAAAGTTAGGACAAGGTTGACTAAGCACATACTTGTGCTCTTCAACAGTTAGAACAATGTTCAAATTTTTTTTTCAGTCAACATAGGTGGATCTAGTCAGTTTGTTTTGATTAAGAATAGCAACAAGTGGGCTAAAAGATGCTATGATTTAAATCTGAAAATAACAAACATGAATATAATAAGTAAACCGGACATTATCAATTTAGCATATAAACATATGATATGGCACCTTAATAAAACCATAGTATAAAAATATGCAATGACAACCCAATCCATATTCAATATCCCTCAGTATAAAGTAAACATTAAATACTATGATTGATTGAGAACTATTCTCATTATTAGTGCTATCATGATAACTCTTATCAAACACTAATAATATGTCGTTGTACATTTAGCCTCTAAATAATAATAGTAAGATCTCAACGTAAAGGATACTATAATATTTAGTCTAGTGTATACCATTGTCTAAAGCCATGTGTAGCCACATTTCATCTACCATTAATAGGTTTATCTTGCAATACCATGATACAAAACACCCAGGTTTATCTTGCAGTACCATGATACAAAACACCCTCCGCATGGAATGCAAAGCTCAAGGCTAAGACAAGGTGTTTGATCAAACCACTATAAACCAGGAAGTTCAATCTTGTAGCATCATGAAATAAATACTCTCCGCATGGAATGCAAAGCTCAAAGCAAAGACAAAGTATATATTTCATACTACTATGAACGGACAATGGAGGCCGTGAGATGCAACCCTTGCATCTCTCTCCCACTAGATATTTTAAAAGAAAGGTTTTTAATTAGAAATCATGTGTAATCTCATCCCACATAGCCTTGCACTTTTAAAGTGTGAAAACACTTAGAAAAATTCAAAATTCACAGCATTCGATTGATCGAAGGTATTTCTTGATTGATCGAAAAAATTAAAAAATTCATACCAAACTTTCTGTCTGGCTCGATTGATACTCGATCACTGCCAAAATCATTGGACAGAAGGTTTCTATATCACTTAATCGATTGAAAGTGATTTTCATCGATCGAAACTCATGAAACTTGAATTTTTTCTAAATTTTTCTGAAGTAGTTTTCAATGGTTTTCATGAATAAACTTCTATCATATGAACACAATAGATTGAGTTTGAGATCAAAAAATGAATTCCATTGATGCTATAGCCTTAAATTTCAATCTAACACACTTAATATCACACTTAAACAACATCATAACGTCAAAATCAGTTTTCATCAAACAATAATATCAATAACCATGCAAAAAATTGATTGTATAATCTTCTAACATCATGAAATTACTATCTTTGATTCCAAAACTCATAAAACATGTTATACAAATTCGAAATTGAAGACTGCTTTGATACCAATTGTTGGAAAAACATAGTTTGTATCACATACAAAATATAAGCAACGGGAAATTAATAAATTTACTTCATTCGCAATTGATAACATGTACTATGTAAATTTCAGAATTTAAGAAAAAGTGTACCTTGGTGCGGTGAAATTCAAAACTAAAGATTAAAAGTACTTGGGAACACTTTTAATCTTCACTCCAATTCCACTTCTACCTAAGAAGTGTGGTCTCTCAATCAGTTTACACATATGTGTTAAAGGGAGAATAAGAGAATGGCTTACACTCACATACACTCCATTTCATCTCATATAAAAATTCTGTATGTTTCTCACCTTATATCTAACTAATTATCTAATTGGACTAGCCTTTTGGGCCATTCCAATTGGGCTTTAGTATGTGGCTTGGAATGAGACCAAAAGGGAACAAATAAGACTCTAGCTCTAATGGGTCATGGGCTTATTTTCAAAGTTACCATTAATTATATTTAATATCACTATATAAATATAATTGCACTCTAGGTCTTATTAATAAATTATATCCTAAGACTTTATAATACATGCAACCCCTTCATTAAAATATTCGTAACAATTCAAAGTCATGAATGTTGACTGTCACTTTGAAGATTACTACAACTTAATCCTTGAGTACCCGGTTTAATCTTTTAAGTTATTCATCAAATATTTATAAAATCCAATTTCATAAATATATACTTTAGTAACTTTTTACTAAAGTGGTTAGGCCTAATACTCTGAATAACCAAACCCATTAAACTTATCTCAAAAGAATATTTTATATCTCCTTTAGGAGATTATGAATTTCATGTTGAGAATATATGTTCCTTCAACATTAAATGTGGCTGCCCAACATACTGAGATTCTGATCGTGACTTTAGATCTCACTCTTGATATATCAAACCAACCTACAATTCATGATCTAGTTTATTATTCTCTCAGGATTGAGAGTTCATGTAAATAGAATTCGTGAGATTTATTATTCATTTGACAGTCGTTAGGAGAATAATAAATCTCACATCGGTCCAATTCAATATGCCTTCACTCTTAAAATATATCAACATATCAACTAGAAATCTCCACTTCCATGATCAAGACAAATCATCTTAGTGATATGTTATAGTTTTCGCAGATAAAATGCCTAATTTCATCACCAACTACGAACTAAAATTCTGAGTTTACAAAGAACTTGTGATTTATATCTTATGTGACTAAATCACATAAATCACATACTATACATCTCATGGACTATATGATAATATCTAAATATTCATGTTACCATTATTTTAGATAATAATAAAACAATTTTATTAATCACAACATAATGTCATACATGGCATCATACAATAGGATTTAAAGGGCACATATCCTAACACAGTCTTCATTAGATTCAAGTACCCAATGGTGAACTCACCAACTCATAGCCTAAAGTCACTGGATCATTTCTTGTTAACTATAAAGGATAGACCATACCGTTTGGACCAACGTATCGTTCATTACATTACAAGCTGAGAGGTGTAACCTCTAAGCTATAGGAGACAATAAAACAACAAACTCACCCTACAATATAATGACTTAGAACCTACCCTTAGGCCAGTCCATGTTAAAATTGCATTGCATGTTAAGTGTACTTGTTTTTCTTTGTTGGTTGATGTAGATGGGGACCTAGCTTTAGTTGACCCAACAGAGCCTGTTCGAAGAGAGAGAGAGGGAAGAATTTGGTCAAGATCAGAGGGAAGGCACCAAATAGAACCCAAGACCGACACTTAAGCTAGTAGTTCCAATTCTAAGCCCGTCACTCCCATCATGGTACTAAAGCCCGTGAGCCTAGAAGACACTCCGTTGCTGCAACATCACAATCTCATATTCGACCTATAAGATAGTTTAAGCCACAAGAAGACTGAAGATCCCATCACCATGGCAGAAGAGGGAGAACATCCGAACACTGAAGAACCCATGAACATCCAAAAGCTACTAAACACCATGGTAGCTAGCCAAATCCAGCTAAGGGAGGACATGAACCCTATACAACAGTTCCAAAACTTGAAAAGTGGCCAAGAGGTAAACAAGACTGACCATAATTCCCCAACCATGGAGGGAGAGAAGAAGATCAATGAGAGAATAAACAAGGTGGAAAAGATGATCAAAAGGACCCGCTAGATGGAAGGCCTCATGGATTACCAATCACTCTTACTTTTCCCTGATGTGAGACTGCCTCCCAAGTTCAAGATGCCAACCTTGGACAAGTTCAATGGGATTGGCTTCCCAAAGTCCCATTTGAAGATGTATATGAGGGCCATGCAACCCCTAGGAACAACTAAAGAACTACTTGCTCAAATGTTTCAAAATAGCTTGACTAGAGCCGCTCTTAGGTGGTTTCTCAACCTAAATAATGCTATAGCAAGGAGTTGGGAGAACATTTTCTACGAGTTTCACAATCAGGCAAGTACAACATAGAAGTGGATGTGACGAGGAGAGATTTGGAGAGCACTAAAAAATAGCCGAAGGAGTCCTTTTCCGCCTTCATAACTAAATGGAGAGCCAAGGCTGCCCAGATGATCACAAGACCTAGTGAAGAAGAGCAAATCCAAATGGTGGTGAAGAATTTGTTACCCATATTCCACAAGCATCTTTTTACCCAATACTTTCTGAACTTCAAAGCCTTGGTCATAGCTGGTACTCAAGTAGAAGATGCTATCAATAATTACATGTTGAAGAAAGAAGAAGGCTTCATTTTTTAGAAAGCTGAAACCCACACCACCAATGAGGCAATCAATGCTATAGTTTCCCAAACATCATCAACTGTCATTTCTAGGCCTCGAAGGAAGTTCAATGTGTTTGGATTAGTTCCCTTAAATCCTATTGTACGATACTATGTAAGACATTATGTATGACTTAATGTTGTATTAATAAAGTTGTTTTTTTATAATCTAAAATAATGGTAACATGAATATTAGACATTATCATATAGTCCATGAGATGCATAGTATGTGATTTATGTGAAAAGTCACAGAAGATATAAATCATAAGTTCTTTGCAAACTCAGAATTGTAGTTCGTAGTCGGTGATGAAATTAGGCATTTCATCTGCGAAGACTATAACATATTAACTAAGATAATTTGTCTTGATCATGGAAGTAGAGATTTCTAGTTAGTATCTTGATATGTTTTAAGATTCAAGACATATTGAACTGAACCGCTGTGAGATTTATTATTCTCCTAACGACTCTCAATTGAATAATAAATCTCACGACTTATATTTTACATGAACTCTTAATCCTGAGAGAATAACGGACCTGATCATGAAGTGTAGGTTGCTTTGATATATTAAGAGTGAGATCTAAACTTATGATCAAAACCTCAATATGTTGGGCAACCACATTTAATGTTGATGGAACATATATTCTCAAGATGGAATTCATAGTCTCTTAACGGAGATATAAAATATTCTCTTGAGATAAGTTTAATGGGTTTGTTATTCCAAATGTTAGGCCTAACTACTTTAGTAAATAGTTACTTAAGTATATATTTATGAAATTGGATTTCATAAATATATGACGAATAACTTAAAGGATAAAACCGGGTACTCAAGGATTAAGATGTAGTAATCTACAAAGTAGCAGTCTACATTTATGACTTTGTATTACTACGAATATTTTATGACGGGGTTGCGTGTACAATAAAGTCTTGGGATATAATTTATTATTAAGGCATAAAGTGCAATTATATTTATATAGTGGTATTAAATATAATTAATGGTAACTTTGGACTTGTCAAGAGTTGACAAAGAAGCACAAAGCCCATTAGACCTAGTGTCTTATTTGTTCCCTTTTGGTCCCACTCCAAGCCACATACTAGAGCCTAATTGGAAAGACCCTAAAGGCTAGCCCAATTAGGTAATCAGATATAAGGAGAGAAATATACAAAATTTTAAAAGAGTAAGAACATGAAATGGTTTGTATGTGAGTGTTGAACACCCTTTCATTCTCCCTTGAACAAATTCATAGAAACTAATTGAAAGACCACAGTTCTTGGGCGTTAGTGTAATTGGAGTGAAGATTAAAAGTGTTCCCAAGTACTTCTAATCTTTTTTTTGAAATTCATCACACCAAGGTACACTCTCTTGTTCTTAAATTCTAAAATTTACGTAGTACATGTTATCAATTGCAAATGAAATAGATCCGTTATTTTTCTATTGTACATGTTTTATATGAGATACAAACATGTAATTTTCCATCACAGTGAACTCCACATGCCTATGGGTCAATTGTTTGAAAAGCTCAAACTTGAAGGGTATCTTAGTGCACTTGAACCTCGACCTCCTCCAAGCCCACTGCCTAAAGGTTACAAGTCCCAAGAGTTCTGCAAATATCATCAAGAACCCGGCCATCAAACAGACAAAAGCATCAATCTGCGATATGCCATTCAAAATCTGATTAACAAACAAGTCATTGATCCACCATCATCGGCTAGCCATCCAAACTTTGCATGGATTTTATCTTACAAGTTTTTAGATTGGCTCTTTGGTTTTATTGTTTATTTAGGATTTGCTTTCCAATTGGTTATTTACTAAATAAAGTCCATGTTATGTTCATGCATTTGATTCATCATGTTCATATGTACATAAAATTTTCAAAAAAACACAAACAAAAAAAAAGAAGGAAAAAAATTCAAAAAAAAAAAAGAGAGTTTTAAAAAAATTTGAAAAACAAAATTTAAAAATTAAAAAAAAAAATCATTTGGACTAGGGGCATTGGGCCTTTTTAGTAACCTTTTTCTAAAAATCTTTTTTATTCTTTTAAAGACTCCAAGAGTTTTCCAAAACCTTCCTTTCAAAGACTCCAAAATTTTTCAAAAGCTTTCTTTTCAAGAGAATACAAGAAGATCCATTTGATAAAACTTTTTCCAAATAATAATGATTAATTGCTCTACCAATCAATTTGTTCCAAAGAGGGATTTGACTTCATTCGATTCATGTAAGGACTTGTCCTAAACATCTAGAATATGAAAAGAAAAGGTCCTAAAAGGCAATCAAAGAAATTCATCCATTCATCCAAATTTCTCAAACCACATACACTCAATCCATATCTCAAAAAAAAAAAATTCACATCATTGGAGCATTTATACTTCTATTTCAAGAACAATTTATTAAAGGAGTTTAAGTCACTGTGCTTACAAGAAAGTATCACTAGGGATAACAGGCCACCTTTGGTAACCCACATTATTCCTTGACACCAATTACAATAATTATCCATTGCTAGCCAATTTGAGCCTCTAAACAGTTAGCCTGTTTTTCAATGAACTCACTAAAATCTTAAACCTTGGGTGGAAAATTAAGTATAAATGCTTAAATCTCAAGATGAGGAAGTTCTGACCTTATGGTTTTAGCATCACTCCTTAAGATCTTCAATGAAGACAATGAGACCAGTTCAAAAGAAGAAAAGGATGAAGAGTTCATCAAGTTCAAAAAAAGAGTGAAAAGGGATAGTTCACTCCATCAAGCTAGGTAGGAAGGAAATCCATCAAGGAGAGATAAGATTTTGAGAAAACATGAAGCTATGAGAAAAAAGAGAAGGCCGTCAAGCTAGAAAATACTTCAACCAAAAAAAAAAAAAAAGAGATAGAGAAGTGAATGCAAAAATTTTCATCAAGTTATGAGAGAATGCCGATTCATCAAAAGACACAAGAGACATGAGATTCCGTGAAAGATCATTAAAGTTGAGAAGGATGAGCAAAAATGAAGATTCATCAAGAGAAGAAATTTAATCAAATTGAGGAAGATAAGGAAAAGAAAAAGTAAGACCAATTTCATAAAAAAAAAAGTGTGCTCAGTCAAGTCAAGAAAAATGAAAGTGCATTTGAAAGGATAAGAGGGAATCAAGGAGAAATACAAATTCATCCAGTAAAAGATGGAAGTCTGTCAAATTGGAACAAACAAAAATGCAGTTGAGTGAAAGCTAATCAAATTCCAAAAAAAAAAAACATTAAAAAAAAAAAAGCTCTCTAGGTTGAAATCCCGAAAGGGCGGACTAGGCAAAAATTAGAGCAAAAAAAAAAGCCAAAAAAAAAAAGAGCCTGCTAGGCTAGAAACCCAAAAGGGCGGTCTAGGTAAAAATTAGGGCAAAAAAAATCTTTAAAAAAAATGAGAAAAACAAAAATGAGAGTGAGTGATTTGACCACAAGATAGGATGCTAGTAAGACCAAAAAGAAGAAGTTGTCAAGCTATAAAAATCAAGATCAAATGAAAGGAATCAATGAAGAACAATGAGAAGATGATGCACATGATAAGAATTTTAGCACAAGAGTCTATGATGGAAGATGTGGAAAATTCTTCCAATGCTTGAATTTAAAGTTTTGCATACTCAAGAAATAAGGGTTTTGAGTCTTTTATATCTTTCCTTTCAATAACCTGAACCAGGCCTACATTACAACCTGTGAACAAAGCCCTCCTTGAAGTCTTACTGATTGAAAGCACACATTTAGCTCTGATGATATTTTCTCTTGGATTAAGAAGGAAAACTGCTCAAGATTATCAAGCCCCACTGGTTGATATCTTTAAAAGACAAATTTCACAAATTCTTAAGTGATTGAAAAAAAAAATTCTAAGCTCCAAACACTCACTTTTTTTGCTTCTAACAGAAAATAACTCTCAAGAGAACAAATTTCCAAATTCTTAAAATTTTTTAAATCTTCAAACTTGGGATTTTTCCCTTTCTTGCTTATTCCCAACATGTGTGATCCCCAAGCATTTCATTTCTTTGATTTTCTTTGAAGACTTAATCTAAAAAATTTTCAGAATGAAGAAGCAAATTTGATTACATGTTTTTAATGATTTCAAATCCTTTCTAGCCAATGAGATCTAGTTAACAATTAAGCATTATGATTGGTCAACGAGGTTGTTCAAAGAATCACCTTTTGTTCATCTGAAAAAGATAAAATTTCAAAAAATCTCATTCTAAGTAAATTGCTTTTCTTTTTCAAAAAAACAAAGAGACTCATTTCAAAATTTATTTTTCAAAAGAAATTTTAAAACTTTTGTTCGAACTACGTCTGGACCTGATTCTTTATGAGAGAGGTATGTAGGCAGCCTTTTCAAAGGCCAGGTCACAATTACCCAAAAAGAAACTTCATTTCAAAAAAGATTTTTCAAAATTTCATTTTTCAAAACTTTTTTTCGAACTACGTTTAAACCTGATCCTCTATGAGAGAGGTACGTAGGTAGCCTTTCCAAAGGTTTGGTCACAATCACTCAAAAAAAATTTCAAAGGCTCAAAATCAAAACATTTCTTTTTGTGAATTTAGGCTAGGAGCGTCTATTTTGCATTAAGCATATCGTCAATTTTCTATGCAAGCATGTCTAAATTAGGGGCATTGGCCCAAAACATTCACTCAACATTCACCATCAATCCTTAGTTTTGATACTACCATATGTCTTGGAAAAAGAGATAGACATGGATCTTTCATGGAAAGAATCTTTTGCAAGAGATAGACATGGATCTTTCATCTACTCAACATTCACCATCAATCCTTAGTTTTGATACTACCATATGTCTTGGAAAAAAGGCTAAAAACACAACAACTGGATAAGATTCAAGAGTGCCAATCGGCACTCCAACGTGCCAATTGGCTCATCATTCCAGCAGTCCTTGTTTTTCCCAATTTTGTGATTTGATCTTGTTTTACTCAAATTTGGCTTTATTGAAGGTCCCTACACAATAAGATTTTTCAAAATTCACATTGATTGTTTAACTAGGGACATTCGGCCATGCCTCATTCATTTTTAAAAAAAAATCAAGATTTTCAAAAATCATGCATCCATTTCTAAACTAGGGGCATTTGACCATGCCTCATTCATTTTCAAAAAAAAAGAAAAGAAAAATCATCATCATCATCTTTTCAAAAAAAAAAAAAATCAAGATTTCCAAAAATCATGCATCCATTTCTAAACTAGGGGCATTCAGTCATTCCTCATCCATTTTGAAAAAAAGAAATCATTTTCTCCTCAAAAATCAAGGTTTTCAAAATCATACTTCAACTTTTAGACTAGGGGCATTCAGCTATGCCTCATTCAGGTAAGATCACCCATGTCAAAACCTGTCAAGTAAATTCAAACCTTTACACTACAAAGCTTCATCAGGTAAACTCTAAACTTTTCTTAATCAAGCTCTTACAAGAATAAGTCCATACATACCAAAGTCATCAAATGCAAAGATCAAAGAGTGATAGTTCATGAGTTATACAAAGTAATTGACTAAACATCAACTCTTGTGGGAAATTAAAAAGGAAAAATCTCCTGAACTTCAATTTTCAAAAGAAAAATCTCCTAACAAACTTTTCAAAAGGAAAAATCTCCTAAATAAATCTTCAAATGACAAATCTCCTGAACAAATCTTCGAAAAGGGATAAGTCTCCTTCACTTCAATCTTAAAAGGACAAATCTCCTAAAAAAGTTTCAAAATGATAAATCTCCTAAAACATTTTTCAAAAAGTGATAAATCTCCTGCACTTCAATCTTCAATGGATAAATCTCTATGAACTCATCTTCATGAAAAGTAAAAATCTCCTAAATAAATTTTCAAATGAAAAATCTCCATGAACAAATCTTCAATGGACAAATCTCTATGAACAAATCTTCAAAGGAAAAATCTCCCAAATAAATTTTCAAAGGGAAAAATCTCCTGAACAAATCTTCAAAAGGAAAAATCTACTAAAGAAATCTTCAAAGGAAAAATCTCTTGAATAAATCTTCAAAGGAAAAAATCTCCTAAACAAATCTTCAAAAGGAAAAATCTCCTGAACAAATCTTCAAAGGAAAAATCTCCTGAACAAATTTTCAAAGGAAAAATCTCTTGAACAAATCTTCAAAGGACAAATCTCCATGAACAAATTTTCAAGTGATAACTCTCCCATTCAAAATTTCACAAGGAAAAATCTCCTAAACAAATCTTCAAAGGAAAAATCTCCTGAACAAATTTTCAAAGGACAAATCTCCATGTACAAATCTTCAAAATAAAAATCCCCTGAACAAATTTTCAAAGGACAATTCTCCTTGAACAAATCTTCAAGGGATAAATATCATATTCAAAATTTCAAAAAGAAAAATCTCCTGAACAAATCTTCAAATGACAAATCTCCATGAACAAACTTCAAAAAAGAAAAAAGAAAAGAAAAGAAAAGAAAGGGATAAATCTCCTGAACACAAATCTTCAAAAAAGATAAATCTATTAAGTAAATCTGGTTCGCAATCATTAAGATCTAATATGAATTTTTGTCTATTGTAGAGAAACCCCAGATTCAAGATTGAGATAGAGAAGCCTCTCAATCGCCCCAGGTTCTGAGGTAGAGCAGCCTCTCGGTTACCTTCCATTTAAATCGAGGTAGAGAATCCCCTTGATCACCCCCAAATTCATATTGAGATAGAGAATGTAATACCCCGATTTGATTTTATGATCATCACCGTCATCGTCATTATTAATATAGAGTTGAGGTACTTTTTGTGTGTGCATATTAAGATGGGAGTAGACAATTTTGTGGTGTTACAAAATAGGTGAGAAGATTAAAGTTTTAACACATACAATTTGGTGCGGTAGTTTAAATAATTAAATAAATAAATAAAAGAGAAAGATGTTTATGGGCCTCTTGGAGACTAAAGAGATAAGTTTAAGTGGGTTTTAAACTACAGCCCACGACCCCACTAAGCCCACAACTATGATGTGTTAAATATAAGGTGGAAGAAAAGTTAAATTAGGGTTTTAATAAGAAGGTTTCATCACCAAAGAGGCTAATAGGTTTTTCCTTGGAGTTAGAGCACGTACAATTAAAGAGGCAATCAGATTGTTCAAGGTATGATTTCTCACAATTAGAAACAAAGAATTAAAAGTTTAAAAGATTAACTTGGAAATCAGTTGTGATGTTAGATAATTCAAAAGTTGGATTTTGGTCCTAAAACTCTATTCATATTTTTACGGATAGATATTGCTGCTGTGTATCTATGAACAAAAGCATCACAATTTCGTTTTCATTAGGATATATATATATATATATATATATATATATATATATATATATATATATATATAATAGATATTTAAGAAGTCAAAGAATGCGGCCATGGTTTTCCTTGCCTCTGGGACCCTTTCCTTGAGATTATGCTATGCCATTGTGGTTATATATATATATATTAGGATAGCTGTAAGGTTTTTTATGGTGGATACATATATTGGGTGGCTTTAACGTGTTTGGGGTTATGTATATTAAATTAAACCCTAAAGTATTAGCTGCTGCCTCTGAGTTTTGATAAATTCAAGGAAAACACATTTTTGGATAGAGATACTTTGCATTAGTGCTATCATTTAGTTCAGCAAAGTATTTTACTAGTGAGTCATTTTGTATAGTTTAGTAAAATTTATATTTTATGGAGGATATTAAGTAATTTCCATGATTGATTATAGGTCCTATTTAAGAGTATTTTGAGGCTCTTTGGAGGTTGTTTTGGCTGGACTTTCAGAGTGATTCAAGTACTGTAAGTAATTATGCATAATATGCACAAGTTTTGTCCTTTAGGTTCTTAGATGTTAAAAGTTTTCAAAAGTTTATCAAAAAGCATTTTTACACTATTGAAAGAGAAATTTTAATTGGCTTTTAAATAATGTTTTAAGAGAAATTTCGAATTTTAAATAACGTTTTGAATATCCAAATCCCATTTAAAAGATGGTTTTTAAACTAAACTATTTTCCGAAAACACTTGAGTTTCAAAGTAAGTATTCTAAAAAGATTCTTGTTCTTTAAATTTGTTAAAACCAACTGATTTCAAGCCATATTCCTAGTCTCCAAATGGTATTTAAAATGTTTCTTTTAGCAAATTGAAATTTCAAATTTATTCAAGAATTGTATTATTTTGTATAAATTTCTCAATTCCTATTTGTTCCCTAGAGGAGTCAAGCATCCTTTGATTTATGTATCAATTCAATATTGTGATATTTGATATTTTCCTATCTCTGGAATAATTGTTAATATTAAGAAAATTATTCTATTTTGTATATATTTTGTTTTGTGATATGTAACTCAAATTAAGTGTTTTTAGAATTGGTCAGATATATATGTGTAAATCCGCTCACAAGATTGTATGTGAGAATATGTGTTGATCCCTCACCAGCAGGGGTTAGATGTTGGTATCCGCTCACAGGATTGTATGCGAGAATATGTGATGTGTATATGTGACACTGTGCTCTGATCAATTATTTGTATGTGTTTTTGAAATACTTTAAGATTTGATTACATATGTATTAAGTGATGCATTATATGTTTTGGAATAATTATTTTTAATATCATTGAATGAGTTTGTGAAAAATCAAAATACTCGTGCCTTGCTTGACTCTACTCCGTTGTGTATTCTGTATAATTACCTACTAGATGTATGGCTCACCCCATCAATTAATATTTTTAGATTAAAGTGTAGTTGGGAATTAGAACCCTTGGATCGCTTTGTAAGTTGCAAGGTAGAGCGTGGAAGTTGTAGGCGACTTTAGTATTACTTGAAGACTCATAGAATTTTAGCTAGCTTTGTTTTGGTAATTCACGTTTAATGTAGTGGAAATTGTTTCCAATTTGTGGAGTTTTGAAAAGATTATTAGTTATTTTTGTATTTTCGCTTTAGACTTTACAGTATTTTGGAGATTATTATAAATTGTGGATTTTAATTATTGTAAGAGATTTATTAGTAGCATTGTTTATTTGGAGATTTATGGAACTATGTTTAAATAAATTATTTTTATTGAGCTAGGTAAGGTTAGCAAGTTAGTCACGCATCTAAATTTGATTGATTGTGTGATGTGTGTGGATGTGTGATGAATCCCACATCGGGTATTTACTGGGTAGATCTGGGCTTTATTAACAACTGCAAGGAGCCTCAATAGTGACTAGTCCTTTTGAGGTATAGCGCAGATGTGACTAGTGCTTTTCCTTGGGTCGTTACAGAGAAGCCTCTCAATCCACCCCAGATTCAGACTGAGATAAAGAAGCCTCTCAGTCACCCCAAATTTCAAGATTCATTCAGGTTTATCAATTATCATTTAGGTGAAGTATTCACCATTGTAATTTTTTCAAAACATGAAAACACTAGTTCTATGTCCCAAGGTTTTAGGTTCTAGGGCTAGGTAATTTTTGAAAAGCCAACCTCAATTAAATCATGGTTGCTAAAATCAGTGTCTTTGTTTTACATTGACATTCGCTTTGTAAGCTCTGTCAATGATGGGCATTCTGTAGACACTCGATTTTGCACCTATAATTTAATCTTGGAAGACAACTAGAGTGACCATTCATATACCCAAAAATTTAGAGTTGCATTATATGCATTAATTCATTTATTACATATCATAAAAATGATCTTGAAATTCTAATGGTGGAGAGGGTATGTCCGATTCCCAAATCGAATCGTCAAATCGAAAGATATTACAAGATCAAGTTTTCATGGTCTGCCTGCATTGTATGGGGTGAAGCCGATCACGTGTGATTAATTGAAATTAGTTTTGATTGGTTAATGATTAAAATTAATTAAATGAATTTTCGTGATTGGTTAAGTATTTTTTTTTAAGTGAAATTTGTTGAATGGGATTAAAACAAATAAGCTGATAATATTTAAAGACTATAGATAATTAGGCTTTTGGGATAATTATATTCAAAATAATTACTTCAAAAGTCCTAATTATCACTTTGTAATGAGGTTTATCATGAAAATAACTCTGAAATTCGTCCAAATACAGTTTTAGAGTTGGAAAACATTTCAAAAACGTGCTGATCAAGTAGCAAATTTCATATTCACGTTCCAAGGTACTTTTGGCACTCAAAATTAAGACTAGGCTATTTCTGGAAAAGTTGTATAAAATCAAATTTCCCTTTTGCTTTCAAAATTTTAGGTTAATCCAAATTTTGAGTAAAAAGATATGATCAAAATATTGAAACTAGTTCTAATTAGAAAAATCAGCTTACTCTTATCCATATCACATTTTTTTTTAGGATTTTCCCCATACGTTTTTTGCTTCTTCTTTTTTAAGCATCCCAACCTCTGTAAATAGGGGGGAAATCAGAATTAGGGGCACTTCTCTTCTGAATTTTCAATTCCCCATACGTCAAAGACGTTCTGGAGGTTTTTGCTTTAGGAACTTCTTTTTTGTAAGTAAAGTATTTTAGGCTTCAAAGAGGTGAATAAACTTCTTTGAATTCTAACATATTCTTTCATTAGAAGAGCACGCTCATGCAAAAGGTATTCTATTTCTTCTTTCTTTTCTTCTTTCATTGTTTTTTTGTTATTGTTTGATGCATGAATATATTTAGCATTTTTTTTTTTTTTTGGTTCTTGATATGGAATTGTCATGCTTTGCTTGAATTTTCTTTAACATGCTCTTAAATGATTGTTTATTGTTATTATTTTTCTTAAGTTTCAAAATCTGCTAACTGAAGGAAAAATTCTGGTTTTGCATCTCATGCAAAACCCACAGCGGAAGCGACGAACTAGGATCTATTTCATTCATGATTGATAACGTGCACAATGTAAATTTCAGAATTTAAGAACAAGATAGCGTACCTTGGTGTGGAGAAATTCAAAACAAAGATTAGAAGCACTTGGGAACACTTTTAATCTTCACTCCAATTCCACTTTACGCCCAAGATGTGTGGTCTCTCAATCAGTTTTTCAAAGGGAGAATGAAAGTGTGTCTCACACTCTCTCACACACCGTTTCTTTTTCTTTTCTAAACTCTTCTAATAAAAATTATGTATGTTTCTCCCTTTATAACTAACTGATTATCTAATTGGGTTGGCCTATTGGGCCTTTCCAATTGGGCTTTAGTGTGTGGCTTGGAGTGGGACCAAAAGGGACCAATAAGACACTAGCTCCAATGGGCCTTGGGCTTTTCCGTCAACTCTTGACAAGTCCAAAGTTACCATTAATTATATTTAATACCACTATATAAATATAATTGCACTCTAGGCCTTATTAATAAATTATATCCCAAGACTTTATTATACACGTAACCCCTTCATAAAATATTCGTAGTAACACAAAGTCATAAACGTAGACTGCCACTTTGTAAATTACTACATCTTATCCTTGAGTACCCGGTTTAATTCTTTAAAGTTATTCATTATATATTTATGAAATCCAATTTCATAAATATATACTTTAGTAATTTCTTACTAAAGTGGTTAGGCCTAACTCTCGAATAAGCTGAACCATTAAACTTATCTCAAGGGAATATTTTATATCTCCATCAAGAGACTATGAATTCCATCTTGAGAATATATGTTCCATCAACACTAAATGTGGCTGCCCAACATACTGAGGTTTTGACCATCACTTCAGATCTCACTCCTGATATATCAAAGCAACCTACACTTCATGATCAGGTCCATTATTCTCTCAGGATTAAGAGTTCATGCAAATAGAAGTCGTGAGATTTATTATTCATTTGACAGTCGTTAGAAGAATAATAAATCTCACAGCGGTCCTGTTCAATATGTTTTAACTCTTAAAACATATCAACATATCAACTAGAAGTTTCCACTTCCATGATCAAGACAAATCATCTTAGTTGACACGTTATAGTCTTCGTAGATGAAATGCCCAATTTCATCACCGACTACGAACTATAAATTCTGAGTTTACAAAGAACTTGTGATTTACATCTTCTGTGACTTTTCACATAAATCACATATAATGCATCTCATGGACTATATGATAATGTCTCATATTCATGTTACCATTATTTTAGATAATAATAAAATAACTTTATCAACCACAATATTAAGTCATACATCATGTCATACATAATGTCATACATAATATCATACATAGCATCATACAATAGGATTTAAGGGTACTAATCCTAACACTAACGACTATCAAAGATCTGATTTCTTTAAACTCAAAACTGATCTGAATTTTTAGATCTGATTTTCTTTAAACTCAAAAACTAATCTAAACTTTTAGATCTGATTTTTTTAACTTTCAAAACTAATCTGAATTTTTCAGATCTAATTTTTTTAACAAAAACTGATCTGTATTTTCATTAAATACAAATCTAATTTTTTAACACAAAACTGATCTGTATTTTCATTAAATTCAGATCTGATTTTTTTAACACAATACTGATTTGTATTTTCATTAAATATAGATCTGATCTTTTCTAAAACATAAAACTGATCTATATTTTCATTAAATATAGATCTGATTTTTTTAGACTCAAAACTAATCTGTATTTTCATTAAATACACATTTGAATTTTAGAAAAAGTTTTCTTTGTTACAAAATTATAAATTTTGAAATTTAAAAGAAGGGATTGAAAGCTAGGTTGTAGTTTTTTTTTTATATGTGATGCATGCATAATAAATTCATCTTATGAATGTATATCCTCTTTCAAAAAGTCTTTTTTTTTTTAATTTTTTATTCACAAAAACAAATCTGATTTTTCTTGATTTTTACTTTTCAAAACAAATCTGATACTTTTTAACAAAATCTTATTTCCTTTTATTCATAAAAACAGATCTGATTTTTCTCCATAAAATCTTTCTTTTCTTTTTTTTACTTTTCAAAACAGATATGATTCTTTTTAATAAAAGTCTTGTTCTTCCTTCTTCACAAAATAGATCTGATTTTTCTTTAAATTTTTTTACTTCATAAAACATATCTGAATTTTCTATAGAAAAAGAGTACACATCCATAAGGCAAATTTATTTGAATTAATTTTGGTTAAATGTCAGTCATATATGTTCAACATATCATTCAACATCATGCAAAAAATGAGTATATTGGTCATTAGAGTCTAAAAGACCAGACTCTATCTGGGTGGAATGGGTGCCTAACACCTTCTCATTCTGTAACCTAGCCCTCGAGCTTAGGATTTTTGGATAGGTAGATTTGTGTTTTGTCCTTTTGATTTTGGTAGATTGTAACTAGGACTCAAAGCCTTGTAAGGTTTAATTTACCAAGATTGTACTTGCCTTTATTCAATCAATGACAATGAAGTATTTTGATCATGTGTTTTGTATTTATTTTTTTCTTATTATTTTTTGATTAAAAAAACAAATAAGTGACAACTCCACACCACTTACCCAAAAAGAGAAGTGCCCTTAAAAGCACCCAAATCTCTTATTTTTTAGAGCACCCTAAGTTTTGCAGTCTCTCACAATTATTTTATCTCATCTCTTTCTACTCATATTAATTCTTTTTTTAATATTTTATCTCAACTCTCTCTCTCTCTCTCTCCTATCAACCGCATCAGGACTCTCTTCATTCTCCTCTCTCCTCTTAATCCTCTTTCTCCTCTTAGATCTCTCTTATCTTAATTTTCTTTGTGGCAAACAAAATCACACTCATCAAAGCTTTGGAGATCTGAAGAAATCTCTCTCTCTCTCTCTCTTAACTTGTCATTGTAGCACCACTAGGTTTGTGTTTGATTTTGGGTTTGGGTTTGGGTTATGGGTTTTTATTTGATGGTTTGATTTTGATTTAAAGTTGATCTTCTATGAATTTTGGGTTGATTAGGTTTGATTTTCCATTATATTTTGGGCTGATTTTCCAATGTCGGTGGTGGCGCTTGGGTGGTGATGGTTGGATGGCATTGGGTTGATGGTGGGATTCGCATTTTTATGGTGGTGCTCTTGTAGATTTTGTGACTAGGAGAGAACAAGAGGGAGACAGGGAGAGTCTAACAGGAGATAAATTAATAAAATATTAAATACAAAGTTATAGTAACCGTGTATATTTACACAGTTACTGTAACAATTGTGTAAATTTACACAGTTTTAACCCAACCGATGAGGGAGTGTTTTGGGGTTAAATATGCAAAATTAGTCACTTCTTGCATTTTACATCCAGGGATGTAAATGCTATTACCACGAGGAGTTAACATGAATTGGAAAAATAAAAATAAAAATTTTGACTTCCTAAGCTTGAATTTGCTAAATAATTATTTATTTTATTTCCAGGTTTAACTAATGAGAAAATACAAGGATAGGGGAAAAAAATTGAAATAATCAATTTATAAGCTTTTTGAAACTCTAAATACCAAATTGCATAACATAAGATAGACTTTAATGACCAAATTGGATTATCTTATAGATTTTAATTTTAATTACTACTTTTGAAGATTCCAAAAAAATAAAAACAAAAGATTACTACTTTCAAAATTTTATTCACTAAATTGAAAATGGATCAAACTTTAAGAACCAACTAGAACTAGATTTATTGATTGAATTGAAAATCAATCAACTCAAATATCTTACTCAACGATAAGAGATTTTATCAGTTGAGCTAATTAAAACTCACTACAAGTTCAATAATTGTATAAATTTTATTAAAATAAATACAACTAAATTTCTAGAACTTGGTAAGTTTTAAATTGAAGTTCATACTTGAAAACAATAAATTTTAGTGAGACAATTTAGACTTGTTCAAATAAATTTTAAATAAGTTTGCTTAATCGTTTGATATCCATTTTTTCCATGTTTAGTTTTTCAAAATACAATTGATGCTGGCAGTTGACATTTTATGGAGAAAAAGTGTATTTTAATTTATGGGTCATGCTAACAAATCCTCTTAGAGCAATTGTTAACAATCTATTTTAAGAAAGTTTTGACATTACTTTTATAGAAAACGAAAAAAACTGTCAAAACGTTAATTTTTTCTTTCTTTTTCCATAAAACATTTCTTTAAATAGATTGTTATTCAATGCCCTAAGGACATCTGTTAGTATTTCCCTTAATTTATATATGAATAAAAGGAAATAAATATATAATAAATAATAAAGGCTCTTAATAATTATTATATTTTCTATTATAATAATAATCAATATATTTTCTCTCTTATATGAATATGAATTATGAGGGGACAATCTGTAATTGGCATATTATTTATGTAAGAGTAAGTCTAGTACCATACTAATTTTTACAATTTTGTTACATGGTGACTTGTAAGTGGTGGAATCATAGATCCACATGAACCCACTATATTATTTTCACTACTCACAAGTTTTTTTTTTGGTCAGATACTACTCACAAGTTGCCACATGACAAAGTTGTGAAAATTAGTGCAGTATTAGACTTACTCTTTATGTGTCTGTGAAGGGCCTTGCGCGTGGGGACCGTGGTCCAAATGGGACTCTTTTTATTCGGATAGCAGGAGCCTTGAAGTGAAGAGCTTTCCATCTCAATCACATTTATAAATACCTCTGTTGCTATTCAATTCAGTAATTAGCACCGACTCCGACCCATCAATCAATCCCTCTGTTCCACTTTAGATCATTTTGGAGCTTGCCATTGCGTGAAATTGACTCAGTATTTAGGATGAAGTCATGAAACAAACGAGTCATGAAACAAATTATTTATTCAGCAAAAAAAAAAGAAAGAAATTATTCACTTGTTTCACCCAAAAAAAAAAAAATCACTTTAGCAACTAAAAATTATTTAGGGGAAATTGCCAAAAACACCATTAAATGTTTGAGATTGTTTGAATTTAACATCATAGATTCTCATCTGTTATCATAAGTAGTCCCTCCGCTAGTTCACTAATGGAGAATCTATTTTTGCTAACAAAAGGAAACTTTAAAGTGTAAAATTCAAAATTTTAAATTTCATGATATAAAATCCGAATAACATTAAACTTTAGGAGGTGTATTTACAATTTACCCAATTATTTAAAAATTAGTTCTTTTTTTTTAGAAGAATTTAAAAAGTAATTATAAGATAATCTAATAAAAATTATAACATTTTTCACAACTATTTTATTTGACGGATGTAATTGGCTAGTTGCTATTTCACATGACATGAACCTATTTTTCTTTACCACTCACAACCTGCCCGCTAGATGAATAATTATAGCAAAAATATAGGGGGTGTTTGGTACATCATTGCAAACAACAATTTTCAGTTTTTAAACAGCATTACACGTATTTTCACATATTTTTTCACCTACACGTATTTTCACACATGTTTTCAAACAACAATTTTCAGTTTTTAAGTGCATGTACTAAACTCCCCTTTTAAACCATAGAAAGATGACAGTGTTGGAAACCCTGGGCCCAAGCCCAAGGTTACGAATCATTTTCAGTTTGGGACACTAATCCACGAAGTAAGTGGGCCAACTTGTAAGGGCCCTGAATGCTCCTCATGAAATGTCTGTGGATCTACAATTGTCCACAAAACCTCATCCTAACCACGTGTCTGTCTTTGTACTTTGTACTTTTGTACCATGTGTGTGTCTATGTATATGCAGATGATTTATTTATTTATTTATTTATTATTAAATGGTTAAAAATTACTACATTACCATGCAGTCCTTGTTGCTAGAAACAAGTTTTGTGGTAGATGATTGGTAAGCATTAGCATCCGGTTTCTAACAAATATTCTATTTTATCATCTCAAAAATTATTTTATCAATTATATCATATCATTTAACAATACCCCAATATCTCATCTTTTATATTTCTTTTTCTTTTTGGTTAAAAGGATGATTCATTAAAAAACTAACAAACTACAACTGTTTCAGGACAAAGCCTGTTAAAATACATGCCATTAAAGTCTCCCTTAAAAGCATCCAACACATCCACAAGCGGACTATTAAAAACACAATACTTTAACTGTTGCTCAGCTCCCTTCCTCGCCATCACGTTTGCACAATGGTTAGCTTGCTAATAGCAGTGCCTAATCTGAACTTGCTGGAAATGGTTTAGCAACTGTCTGCAATCATCAAGGATAGGAGAAATTATATTGTTTACATAGCCTGGGTTTGTCAAAGCAACCACAATCATACTAGCATCCACCTCAACTATAAGGCATTGTATATTTAGATTGTTACATAAGACAAGCCCATCCCTCAGCCCTCACATTTCTGCTACAAAACTACTTGTTGACCCGATGTGTCTGGAAAACCCCATGATCCATTCGCCATGATCGTCTCTCACAACTCCTCCACATCCGGCTTTCCTCAAGTTGCCAATGCATGAACCATCTGTATTCAATTTCTTCCAACCACTTGGAGGCCTTTCCCACCGAATCCTCCTTAACACGTTGCGAGTGGACTACCTGGGCGAAGGCACACAGTGCATGAATTCCATAACTTGACTGTCAATGACTGAAGGCAGCTTCGGGTTTGGGCTTTTCCCATTGAAAACAAATTGATTCCGGCTCTTCCATATCGACCACACAGCAAAATGAAAGAGTAATCTCCAATGAGGTTTGCCACAGATGAAGCTATTGTTTGCTCTTCCATTTGTGCTCAACCAGTATTGGAGATTAGCATTCCAAAAGGCTTGATTCCTAGTCTCAACTCCCAGCTAAATCCATACAGCCCTGACCCGCAAGCAATCTCTAAGGGCATGAAGAATTGATTCTGAACCCATATGGCAGATAGGACATCTATCATCTTCCCCCACACCTCTTCTCACCAACCAACCTTTGACACCTATACTATCATGTGCACATTGCCACAAGAAAGTTTTAATCCTAGGAAGCGATTCAATTTTCCATATCCAGCCACATTTAACTGCAAGGTTAGAGTCAACATCCAATGTCATAGTGTAATCACTCTTCAAATCAAATTACCGTCTTAGACTACCAATCCAGACTAGATTATGGCAGCCCCGATTTGTGATTGAAACTGAAATTGCTTGGATCATTGCCTTTATTTTTGCAGGAAGAACAAATTGAAGTCGAACCCAATTCCATCCTGAGTCAGTCACAACATCCTGCACCTCCAAATGGTCCCCTTCTCGGCTTAGAGGGCCATGAATCAGGTGACGAAGAGGCCCTTTAGGCGTCCAATTGCCTTGCCAAAAGCTTAGATTGCTATCTCTACCAATCGCCCACATACTGCCTTTTGCAAAATAGTCCATACCTCTCTTCATTGCTTTCCAGGTCGTAGAACATAGCAGTCTATCCCCATTTATGGCGTTAACTCTTCTAGAATTGCAATATTTGTTCCTTAGAACTAGCGCCCACTTGGCATCTTTCTTGGTATGAAAATGTCAATTTAGCTTCGCAAGAAGGGCAGTATTCCTACCATTTGCTGACTGTAAACCAAATCCTCCCTTCTCTTTCGCCTGTGCCACTTTATGCCATCCAACCCAATGAATTTTCTGAGTACCTTCCAATGACCTCCAAAGAAAGTTCTGATTCACCCGATCTATGCCTTCAAGAATTTTACCCGGAAGTTGATTACATTGCATTATGTAAGACGGAATTGCAGCTTAAGAAGCTTGAATGAGCACGGTACGGCTTGCCAAAGAGAGCAAATTCGCCTTCCACCCTACCAATTTCTTTTTCACCCTTTCAAGAATGAAATTATAATCTTGCAAGGAAGAACCAAGGTGTCTAATGGGAAATCCAAGATTTTTCCAAGGAAATGAGTGGAAGAAAAATCAAGGATATCACAAAAAGACTCCTTACTATCCCTATCCACATTAGGCGAGAAATACACCTTGGACTTAGCTTCACTCACCGTCTGACCTGACAGTCTACAAAACTCATCAATGGCATCTCTTATAGCACTGCAATTAGTGGCATTTGCTTTGGCAAAGAGAACTAGATCATCCGCAAAAAACATGTGAGAAAAGGCTGGATCATTTTGAGAAACCTTCCGAGGCTGCCATAACTTGGCAACACATTTTTCTTGAATGAGCTGACCCAAGAAGTCCATACAGAGAATGAAAAGGTACGATGACAATGGATCAGCTTGCCTTATTCCTCTAGATGGGTGAATCGGATCCAAAGCTTCACCATTGAACAAAATTTCTGTTGACACAGTGGATATACAACTCATAATAATGTCAAGAATGTGAATTACGCAGGTTAAAAAAAATGTGAATTACGCAGGTTTTTGTGAAGGCCAAGACTCACTGTCATCGTCATCTAGCTACGGTAATGAACCCTGGAGCCGAGCCACATCCTTTAAGGATAAGCTCATTGGGGAGATACCAGGAGCTTATACTCAGGCCTTCAACTTCGAGGGTCTTATGGAGGAGGAGGTAGATATAGATGATGAGGTGGAAGTGCTGAGGGAAGGTATGGCTGCGGTGAAATTCACGAAGGAGTTTAAGCAACAGATTCGATAGCCGTGGGGGAGGGCTTTCATTGTTAACGTGTTTGGTCGCTCAGTTGGTTTCAATTTCCTGCACAGTAGCTCCTTTCCTTATGGAAGCTTGCTGGAAGACTTGACTGTGTAGAGTTGGGGCATGGCTTTTTCCTTACACAGTTATCATTGAAAGAAGACTATGAGGCTGTTTTAAAGAAGGGACCGTGGTTTATAGGCGAGCATTTCTTATCCATTAGACCATGGGAACTAGATTTTCGACCGGCGACGGCAAATGTCTCTTCGGTAGCTATATGGATCAGACTCAATGAGCTTCCGGTAGAGTACTATAACGCTAAGGCATTGTTACAGATTGGGAAATCCATCGGCATAGTGCTACGAGTAGACACTCATACGGCCTCTGAAGCTAGAGGTAGGTTCTCAAGGCTGTGCGTTCAAGTCGATGTAACTAAACCGCTTATAACAACCATTTTAGTCGGCAAGCTTGAGCAATCGGTCTATTATGAGGGGATTCATAAACTTTGTTTTAGTTGTGGAAGGCTAGGGCACCGTAGTGAAAACTGTGCATTTACCATCCGGCGAGACCCACACTTAAAGACGATGAATACGGAAGCTCATGGTGAGGGAGCGTCGGGCTCATGTAGCATGATTGTTGCTGACATGGCTGGTAATGCGGAGGGACTCGTAGGGAATGATGTTGATTCTGTGCATGAGGAGGCTACAGAGGGGACATACGAACATTTCATATCAAAACAACACTATTTATTTATTTATTCATTTTTTGACTTTTTTCTCTCTTCCTCTCCATCTCTCTCACTCTCTATTCTCTTCGTGAAACCCAACAACATAGAAAATCACAACTACAAACACATAGCACAGACACAGCCACATACCCAAACCAAAAGAACCAAAAGAAATATTTTGCATAAACCCATCAGTCCACCACCATCAAGGCATCAAACACCCACCACCATCACCAAATTGCAAATGCCCACCACAAGCAAAAACGAACACCACCATCACCAAATTGCAAATGCTCACCACCATCACAAGACCCACAACCATTAAACAACCACCACCACAAGACCACCGCCATCAAACACCCACCTCCACCAATAGCCACAACCAAAACACCCAACACTAAATACCCTTCAACAAACACCTAAAAATATAGCAAACATCTAGAAGATCAAATAGAGAGGTGAGGATCTAAGTGATAGAGGAGAGAGAGGCGAGTCTGATCGCTGCCACCATCTTTACCTCCACTAAGCTATCGACTTCCTCCTCAAGCTTGCCATTGGCTACCAGAGAGAGAGCAACGAAGAGAGTCTGAAAGAGAGAGAAGAGATCGTTGGCTTGGTTGTTGAGAGAAATAAAGAGACAAGAAATATTAGAAACAAAAAGAGTGAAAGAAGATACCACATACAACCATGGATAGTGATGCTCTTAGATCTCTTCAGAAACTCAAAATCGTGACTGATTAGACTTAAGTCCAGTTTGACAAACTTATACTTGTACAGTTGTACTATTATTTATGCTAATCCATGGGGTAACAAATTCTATTATATATAAGTATTTATTATTTTGGGTTCAAAAGATATATATTTTTTAAAATGAAATTAAAATTTTCGGCTACCCAATATGAGTAAAGTCTCATGTTCGAGCCAAAATGGGCTTTTGCCCCCTTTTCACAAATTTTCTAACAAAATGCCTCATGTTTGAAATTAATTAGGAAAATGTCTCTATTTTGAAACTCGATTTTCTAAATATCAAGTTTCAAATGTATAACTCGATTTTTAGAACATCGATTTATAGCAAACATGGACTTAGAAAAAAAATATTTCTAGAATTCGAGTTCCATGTGAAGTACTCGAGTTCATGGAACTTGAGTTCCACTTGAATTTTTTCAAGGAACTCGAGTACTTCACATGGAACTCGAGTTCCAAATTTTTTTTTTTTTTAATTTTCAGTTCGCTAAAAGTCGATTGTCCAAAAATCGAGTTTTAAATTGAAACTCGATTTTTATAAAATCGAGTTTGGGCTTTTCCTAAATAGTTTAGAGATGGGGCAAAATACTGGATATTTTTTTTTTTAAAAAAAAAAGGGCAAAAGCCCATTTTCTCCCTCGTGTCCGTTATTAAAGTAGCTTGCCCCACTTATGGACTTTGAACAAATTAGGTCTCAACCGAGGTTGTCTTCATTAATATTGGTACATTACTTAATTGGCCCTGAAGCAAAATAATTACTAGCTTTTATATATAAAATAAATAAATATTTATTTATTTATTCGAAACTAGAAAAAATAAGAAGAGGAAAATACTAGTAGAAAATGATATTATTTATTTGTTTAATTTAGGGTACTATGATAAACTGTAATAGACACTGTAATGTAATTATTCCTATGGTTTAACTATTCAGTAATTTGGTTATGTTTTAATTACATGGAATAGTCATTCCTTATGAATAGCTATTATTTAAAAGTGTGACTTACCTCCAATACTTTTTTAACTGGACATGTCATTTTATTTTAAATAAACAATGACAAGTAGTGGTGGGTTTTAATCCCCACATTTTATTTAGTTAGTGGGTGATGTGACAGTCTATCATTAAAATAAAAGGAGATTCCTTTTTAAAAAGTACTGGAAGTAAATCAAACTCATTCTTTAAAATGAAGAATAACTATTCATTTCTACAAGGGTTGTAATACCTATTCCTTAGTAGGTGTATTAATTTATAAAATTAATATATTTCCAAATAAACAAACTTTCCATATGCACATAACAATTATGAAAATAAAAAATCATTAAAAAATAACTAATCTCTCTTTCAAATAAAATGCTTTAATTTTATTGTCTTCAAGGTTCTATTATTATGTTTATCACCAAACAAATCACCAAAAAAGAAAAGAAAAAAAGAATAGCAATAAGTATTACATTATAACATTTTTTTATTTTTTTATAATACCTATTCCTATCCCTATGTAACTACTGTTACAGACTACCAAACGTGTCCTCAATAAAATTGCAATCCAATTCGGCGTGGGAAAGGAAAGCCACACCGCCTTGGACAAGGTATATATATCTAATCTAATCTAATCTAATCTAATACTATATATAAGGGCAAAAGTCTTTACTGCAATTAAGGAGGTGTTGCCACATTAGGAAAAAAGGTTTTCTAAAATTCAGCCACATTTAAGTTAAAAAGCGATACATTATATAGTTTAGTAACGCTACAACACTATTTAAAAGCGATAAATTATAATTTTTCACGTTAAAACACTATTTAGAGCCCTCTTGGTATAATAGGAAATTAACTGCTTAAGACAAAAAAAAAAAAAAAAAGATTGCTACACAGAGAAAAAAAGGAGAAAGAGAGACCGAGAGAAAAGAGAGAGACAGAAAAATAGAGAGGCAGAGAACAGAGAAGGAGAGAGAGATTGAGAGATCAAAAACTGCACGCTCTAAAAACTGAAACCCAAAGTACCCAATCATCCATTCTTTCTATTTGTTAACACAAACGACCAAAAGAAAAGATTTTCCTTGCCGATGAAAAAGAAAAAACAGAAGCCCATTGAAATATTTCCACAATTTGCAATCACGAATGAAAAGATGTCTCTCACTTTCCTGTCAGATTTCTTCATCTAACTATTTGTTAATTTCTTTCACCAGTGAGTTTTTATCTTCAATTTAATTTTTTTTATTAATTATGATTAGGTTTTGATATTTTGTTTGGATTGCTTTCAATTTTGGTATTCAAATTAAGTTTTTCTCTTCGCTTTTTAGTTTGACATTTTCATCTGCCCGCCCTCCAGTTCAACCAAGTACCAATTTCGAATCGATCAGATTCCAGATCGCTTAGATCTACTTTGATTTTTTTCATTTTTGTCGGATCTAGAGTTTATCATTTGCTCTTTCGATGAATATATTGCTTTTGTTTATTGGTGGTGTTAGTACTCTACTTTGAATGTTCCGATTTCAATGTATTTCTCCCTCAATTGCTCACATTCTAGATATTGGAATTGGAATGATTGTGTTACTCGCTAATGGTGAAATAAGCCATATCACTTGCCAATGAAAACTTCAAAGTCGCTGTAACTGAGATCTGCTCTTCCGCTCTGTTCCGTTTCTTCTCTGCAACTCCATACACACAAGGTCAGAATAGCGTGGTTAATTTCCCTCTTTCAGATACTCTCTCTAATGATTTGGCCCACTTTTTTACCGTTTGCATGTTCTGTTCCAAACCAACAGACAGAGGAAAAAAGAAAATCCAAAAGGTTTGGCTACCTTTTTCCCTAATTTCCCATTTATTTTTACAATTTCTTGAGTTCTGTTTTGTATGATTGTTGTATTGATTAAATTTTGTTTTTGTTTGGCATATTTTTATTAGGTTTGTGTTTTTTTTTTTTGTTTTTGTTAGACCCTCAAATTTGAATTGATTTATGCTTTGTGCAAATCTTTGTTTTGTTGAATTGTTCTCAAAAGAAAAAAAAAATGTTGATTACTGAGAGTGCAGTTATTTATAATTTTTATAAGTAAAATTATTGGATTTTTAATGTTAATTACTGAGTTTTTGCAGATTGAACCGCATTTTCTCTGATCACCTCTGTTGTTTTTCTTCTTGATATTTAATTTTATTATTATTTCTCTATTGATAAATATTTTCATAATTTTTCACCTTCTAGCTTAATTTATGTGGTATCATTCTATTTTTATAGATTAGTCCGTAAAATTATTGGAAATTTGGAATTGCTTTAATTTTTTTTTTTTACCCTTTTTCTAGCAGCCTTCTAGAAGGCTGGAATTCTCCTCAAATTTTTGTTCACTATGCTTTGTAATCAATTTGACTTATTTGTGTTTGTGAGGTTTTACTCAATTTCAAGCCAGTTTTGTATATTTAGTTTGTGGTCTCTAGCATTGTGTTTCATGTACTGCAACTGTTGATTTTTATAATTCCCATAATTTTTCATATGTGCGTGCACCCACCCTTTGGTGTTAGTTCTTCATTTTTATTGAGAATTTTGCTTTGCAACCCAATGAAGAGATAAAAAGAAGGCAGCGGCCTGATTTTCTATAGATGAGTAATGGAATTCTTAGGGATGTGCTTTAGCAATACAACATTTTGAATCAAAAGAAGGGGTCACATATTAGGTTTTACTTGCTCATTTATTATATTTGTCATTTGCTATGTTAAGTCTGACTAATTAATTCTTGCAATATTTAAAATACCTTGAACTACTCAAATGAAGTTTTTGATTGAGATCCATGGAGGAGTGTAACAACTATAGGTTTCACCAATATTATGGAAGAAAGTGGCCTCCGTGATACCTAGAAGGTAGAAACACTGTATTATTGTTCAAAATTCCTAATACAGACATTGGTTAAATCAAATATTCAGTAATTGCCCGAGTTCTATTAGACTTGGTTTCTGTTAATTTTTGTATTGATCAGACTATTAGGCTGAGTTTATTGAGTACTTGTAGATGATTTACTTTTATTTATTTATTTTATGAATAGATGACTACATAATAATGGGTGAAAAGTTTCATGAATTCCATAACTTGGGTGTGCGTATAATCTAATATATTTCTTTCTGTAATTTTGAAGTAAAGCCTAATAAATTTGAGGAACCTTTGTGTAATTAATCTTGTTTCTTGCTGTCGAAATTAGAAACTGTTATCAACTTCCTTTCAATGACTATTTCTGACTTTTTTCTGCAGTCTCTCTTACACTATTCCCCTATTTTTACTATCCCTAATTGAGTACATATATACAAAATAGGACATAGAACTATTTTAGTGTAATTAAACTTCAATTTGGTTTTATTAGACATTCAGATTTCTTGCTGTTCACTTCAAATAAACCTACCATGTTTTGTGTTTTCAATGATTTTTTTTATTCTCATGTGCTGTTGTAGATATATCACTACTTTGTTTAGGATATTTGTGTCACATTTGGTTTGCTTTTGTTTAGAGTATTTGGGTTAATTGGTTTTGGGTATTTGTCAATGATCTTTTTAAAATAGATAAAAAGAAACACAATCATGCCTTTCTTTTCCTTTTTCTTAAGAGATGAATGGTGACAGATGCCAGACATGTTGAACTGGTTTGGCTGGTGTACATGGGATGCTTTCTATACTGATGTCACTTCAGAAGGCATTAAGGAAGGTTTAGAGAGGTATCTTCTGTCTAGCTTTTCTCGCCATTGGTTTTGTAGTGAACTTAGTGGTAAAATCTAAGAGAGAACAGTAAAATCTAAGAGGCCTAAGAACCCAAAATTCTCTCTCTGTTGCTTGGAGGGTAAGGTTAACTTGCCTTTGCTTAAGAAAGTACCTCCTCTTATTGATGAGCTGTTACAACATTCATTTTGTTTGACAAAGGAGCTGAGAAAATTGTATCTAAGACTGCAAAAGAACTTGCAGAGATGCAAGCAAAGGCAATTTCAAATAGAAATGCCAATTATATTTCTTTATTGTTTAATAGCTGAACTTTTATAAACCTTTACCAATTTTGTACACATACATATCATTATATACCATTTTTAAAAAAATTAATTTACAAAGGTATGCTGCATGTTTTCCGTAGCTTTTCCTCTTACATACTTTATCTTTATTAATATTTTCATCTTATTGTCTTGGGCATCATCATGTAAGAATTCTATAATTACTATTACAATTTCGAAACAAAATTGTATATTTGGTTTGTGGTCTCTAGCATTTTTTAGTTTTTCTTACTATTTTCATGAATGTTGTTACCTTGGGATGCTGTATTGTGAAATTTCTCCAACGCAGTCTTTCCTAACACAATAATTGCATCCTATAAGATTTCAACCTCACAAACACTCGATAAAAAGGACTGCCCATTATAATCTTGATATGATTGTGTGATGCCCCAATTTGATTGATTGTGTGATGTGTGTGGGTGTGTAATGAGTCCCACATCGGGTATTTACTGGGTTGAACTGGGCTTTATTAACAACTGCAAGGAGCCTCAATTGTGACTAGTCCTTTTGAGGTATAGCGCAGATGTGGCTAGCTCTTTTCCTTAGATCATTACATATGGTATTAGAGCCGGCCTGATCACGCCCCGAACCCAAAAGGGGCCAAAGCATGAGAAAAACATCTTAAAAGTACCTATAGATTTTGTTCCTTTTGGCAATTCAATCCCAATAAAATCATAACAAATACCAACATCAAAAATTATCATAATAATTCTATCAAATATACTCCCAAAGTAATTTAGAACTCTATGCAATAAATACAATGACCATTGGTCACAAGGAATGAAGGTCTATAAATAATTACATAACATCAACTTGTCCCATTAGTGGAAATAAAGGCATAACCACTATTAGATACAAAAGAATTGGGTCAAGCCTACTCTAACCTATACATCATCAATTATCTCCATCACAAAAGTCAGCATCCATCAGCAATTAGTTTAACTACTGCTAACCACCAAAAAGCTGTCTCAAAAAGATAGTTGTCTACTCTGAAAAAGTTTGTAAAATAAAAGAATGAGACAGAGCCCAGCAAGTAGCATAATTAATGGGGGTGGGGAAATGCAAATTTCATAACGATGAACAGTTTACAAAGCATGTTATAATTTGGGACTTTCCAAGTAAATTCTATGAAACCATTTCCAAAAATGATATGACAAGAATAATTAAAAACTATGCAGCACAAAGCTTTCTTAAAATATCTTGACATGAAACTACATACTATACACTGTAAGCAATAACAACATTGTTCCAAACTAGAAAATCCAACCCAAGGCCACATGACAATCGCCGACACAAAGCCAGAACTCAAACGCCGACACAAAGCCGGAACTCATCTGCCGACACAAAGCCAGAACTCATTGCCAACACAAAGCCGGAACTAATCTACTGACACAAAGACGGATCCCATCGCCGACACAAAGCCGGAACTCATCTGCCGACACAAAGCCGGAACTCATAACCATCACAAAGACGGGTGCTAAGATACCAATGTCACATAAACTATAGTATCTAGCTGGGTAATCACATGTTACAGCCCAAGGGTGAAAACATAAAGAGCTCATAGTTTACATGAAATCAAAACACAGTTCAATTTCAAGTAGTTTCATAAAAACCTTTGAAATATCCAAAATATTCACAAAGTTTTCAAAGCTTTCAAACTCATTTCTTGTCAAGAAGATTTTGTATCAATTTTCCCAAATATCAGAGCGTCTTTAATTTTGTAAATAATGCAATAAGAAATAAAATCCATTCTCAAGAACTTAATCAAAGATGCTAACCTTTTCCATGCTAACAAATCATGCATTCCCCCATAAGCATTGCCAAATATGATGCCATTTTCACAAATAATCACATATATTAAAGTTACAAAATAAAGCTTTTTAGGTAAATATAGTTTCCATAAACAATTTCCCAAAATGTGTTTAACCCAAAAATATTGCTTTATGCAACATGGTTATTTTCCAAAAATATCCCATTAAAAAGCTACTTACCTCGCAACCCACAAAAGCCTAAAATTTTCCAAGCTCCAAAAGAAATTAGCTAGAGCCTAAACAATATCAAGCAAACCTATCAAAATAAGCATAAAGCTTGAAACTGTATCTAGCTACCTATTAGAAATTGCTAACTAAGAAATTAATTAGGCAAGCCTAGCATTTAACCTTACAAATAATGTATTCCACTTCCAAAGTTTCTCAACAATTTCATTACAAGGCATTGACTCCAACTTATCATCATATCATTCCGAGCTTCACCTTTACCATAAGAGATCCTAACACTTTATGAATTTCTTCCTCAATGATGAGAATCAACAAGCATTCAAGGATCCATTGCATGTTCCAGTTGGGCCTATTACAAGAACAAGATCCAAGAAGATCAAAGAAGCACTTAATGGGCTGATTCAAGAGATTTAGGTTGATTCTAATGCAGGACATTCCAAGCTTGGCCCAAAGGAAGATGAAAGCGTAATAAATTTAATTCAAGCTATTTAGAGCTGATCTGGCTTAATTGGGAGTGATTTATGGCGTGAATTAATGGTTGATTGACTTTCCAGCTCTATATCAGTTAAGACATATTTTTTCCTATTTTGGATCTGCTAATTTCAGACCAAATCAACTTTTATTTAGGGTTTTATTATTTAGTACGTTTTTTAGGTATTTTCCTTATTTTTAGGTGCATTTAATGCTTTTTAGGTCAAATTTGATTCCTGGTATGGTAAGATATCAATTAGGAGTTATTTTAGAATATATTTTCTTGTCTGTCAAGTTTTATGGAGTCCTTAAATAGGTTCTGAAGTTTGTAAACGTTTTTCATAATATTATGGAATAGAAATCAGAAAAGGTGAGGCTTTGCTCTCTTTTGGTTCTTTAAGAACTGTGAACTTATCAAGGATTCTTCCTTGTGGCGTTCAAACTTTATACCTTTGGTTCGTGATTCTTTATAATCATTGGGTCAAGGTCAACTTATACCTTTGGTTCGCGTTTCAATTATAAACGTTGGGTCAGGGTTTCTATCAAAAATCTGAATTTTAGCTTTCTTGGGCAAGTATTCCAATATTTTTGTTGGGTCTCAAAACGTGTCGATTGAGGTTCGCATCATTTGGTATCAGAGCACAGGTTCTAAAATCAGTTTCCTATCCCTTTATCTTTTGTTTCTTGTTATCATCCTATCTTGTTTCTTTTGTGTTCTTCATTCATCGTTTTTTTTTTTTTTTTTTTTTTTTTATTGAAGTGCATTAGGTTAAAATCGTGCACCCAGTTCCCAAAAAAAAAAAAAAAAAACGTGAAAAAAAAAGACATCTGAAAAAAAAAATTTGTAGTTTCAATTCTCTCAGACCAGAATATCGTTTTCTTTTGTCTCCTTCCTTTGATTTAGTGTTTTTGTCATATTTTCTTGCCGTTGGTATTTGTTTTTACACTACAAGTTGAATTTCTTGAGCAAGTTTATTAGTTTAATGAAGAACTGAAAAGGCGAAGTTACGAGCGGAAAAAGGCAAGAGAGTGTGAGACTGTTATCGGGAAAAAGCCAATTTAAGAGTGAAACACGAGTGGGAGTGACATAATTTGAGTGCAAACACGTGAGGGAGTGTTGTGAGGAATTATTTCTAACAATTCTCTATTGTTTCAAAAGTATGTCTTTCAGGTGTGAAACATCAAATAGGGAAGGAGGGGAGGAGTCGTCCATCATTTTACAGGCTATGCAACAACAATTTGAACGCATGAACGTGGTGTTTAATGAGATTCGGGATCGGATGGATAGGCAAGACACTGTTATTGCTACTTTGCGTGAGGAGCGTCCCCAAAGAGGCCCTAATGCTAGAAGGCAAGAAAGGCGTTCTCGCATGAATGATTCTGATGACTACCATGAGGATGAGTTTGAAGATGAAGAAGATCAATCTTCATTGAACAATGGGGGCAGGTTTGTGCCAAGGAGAGAAAGGCGTGGTAGAGGTTTCCGAAGAGATCCAAGATGGCAAGATGGGATTGACAGGAACCTAGGAAACATAAAAATGAAGATACCAACATTCCAAGGGAAAAATGATCCAGAAGCATACTTGGAGTGGGAGAAGAAGGTGGAGTTAATCTTTGAGTGCCACAACTACTCTGAGGAGAAAAAGGTAAAACTCGCTGTCATTGAGTTTGCTAACTATGCTATTATATGGTGGGATCAACTTGTGATGAACAGAAGGAGAAACCATGAGAGACCTATTGAGAGTTGGGAGGAAATGAAGGCAATCATGAGGAGGCGGTTTGTTCCTAGTCACTACTATAGGGACTTGTATCAGAAATTACAGAGTCTTACTCAAGGCTATAGGAGCGTGGATGACTACCACAAGGAGATGGAGATTGCCATGATTCGGGCAAATGTAGAGGAGGATAGAGACGCTACAATGGCAAGGTTTTTGAATGGGCTGAATCGTGACATTGCCAACGTGGTGGAGTTGCAGCACCACGTGGAGTTGGAGGACATGGTGCACATGGCAATAGAGGTGGAACGACAGCTTAAAAGGAAAGGAACTCGGTCATTTCAAAATTTGGGCTCCTCTACTTCATGAAGGTCAAATGGGAGGAAAGACGAAGGGGCTGTTTTCAAGTCCAAAGCCGAACCACAAAAATGGAGAGATGAAGCTCCCAGTATCAACAAAGGTAAAAATGAATCTCAGACTCGTAATCGTGATATTAAGTGTTTTCGTTGTTTGGGAGTAGGTCATATTGCTTCACAATGCCCAAATAAGAGGACCATGATCGCACGTATTGATGGAGAGGTGGAAACTGAAAGTGAGGAAGATGATGACCAGATTCCATCACTTGAGGATGCTTGTGATGAGGAAGTGGAGCATCCAGTGGAGGGCGAGTCACTTGTGGCTAGGCGTGCTTTAAGTGCCCAAGTGAAAGAGGATGACATGGAACAACAAAGGGAGAACATTTTTCATACTAGATGCCACGTCAATAACAAGGTATGTAGTATGATTATAGATGGGGTGAGCTGTACTAATGTGGCTAGCACTACTTTAGTTGAAAAATTGAATTTACCTACCTTGAAACACCTTAGACCATATAAGTTGCAGTGGTTGAATGATTGTGGAGAAGTTAAGGTAAATAAGCAAGTACTGGTTTCTTTTTCAATTGGGAGGTACAAGGATGAAGTACTTTGTGATGTTGTTCCAACGCAAGCGGGTCACATTTTATTAGGCAGGCCATGGCAGTTTGACAGGAAAGTCAATCATGATGGGTTCAAGAATAGGTATTCTTTTGTTAAAGATAATAAAACCATTACTCTTGTATCGTTGACTCCAAGACAAGTGTATGAAGATCGAGTGAAACTGAAAAGAGAAAATGACTTGAAAAATTGTGAGATTGAGAATGCAAAAAAAGATGATGAGAAAGAGAGTGAAAGAATAAAAAAGTGTGAACAGAAAAAAGAGAGTGAAAACATAAAAAAAAAAAAGTGAAAAGACAGTTGAGGGTGGAAAAAATGAGAGAAAAACAAAAAAACAAGGGAGTTTTTATGCTAAGGCGAGTGATATCAAGAGTGCTTTTTATACAAAACAGCCTATATTTGTACTCTTGTACAAAGAGGTGTGTTTTAATACTAACGAACTTGATGAATCTTTGCCTAGTGTTATTGTCACTTTGTTGCAGGAATATGAGGACGTGTTTCCTAATGATGTTCCTAGTGGATTGCCACCTACTAGAGGAATAGAGCATCAAATTGATTTTGTGCCAGGTGCGACAATTCCTAACCGACCAGCCTATAGGAGTAATCCGGAGGAGACAAAGGAACTTCAAAGGCAAGTTGAGGAGTTGCTGACCAAGGAACATGTGAGAGAGAGTATGAGTCCATCCGCGGTGCCGGTGCTGCTTGTTCCTAAGAAGGATGGAACTTGGAGAATGTGTGTTGTTTGCGGGGCTATCAACAACATTATGGTAAAGTATAGACAACCCATTCCTAGGCTAGATGACATGTTGGATGAATTGTATGGATCATGTGTTTTCACAAAAATTGATTTGAAAAGTGGATATCATCAAATTAGGATGAAAGAGGGTGATGAATGGAAAACTGCCTTTAAAACTAAATATTGATTGTATGAGTGGTTGGTAATACCTTTTGGTCTAACTAATGCGCCAAGTACATTCATGAGGTTAGTGAACCATGCATTGCGTGCGTTTATAGGCAGATTTGTTGTGGTTTATTTTGATGACATTTTGGTGTATAACAAGAATTTAGATGAGCATATTGATCATTTACATTGTGTGCTTACTGTTTTGAGAAAAGAAAAACTATATGCCAATTTAAAGAAATGTTCCTTTTGTATGGACAAAGTTGTATTTCTGGGTTATGTTGTTAGCGCGAAAGAAATTGAGGTGGATGAGGAAAAGGTGAAGGTTATCAAGGAATGGCCCACACCTAAGTCAGTCACTGAGGTAAGAAGTTTTCACGGTTTGGCTAGTTTTTATCGCCGATTTGTCAAAGATTTCAGTACACTAGCCGCACCACTCACTGAAATTGTGAAAAAATCTATTGGTTTTAAATGGGGAAGTGAGCAAGATCGTGCATTTAATGAAATTAAAGAAAGGTTATGTGGTGCTCCTTTATTAGCATTACCTGATTTTTCTAAAACTTTTGAGATTGAGTGTGATGCCTCAGGAATAGGTATTGGAGCTGTTTTGATGCAGGAGAAGCGGCCGATAGCCTATTTTAGTGAAAAGCTAAATGGGGCAGCTTTGAACTACCCAACATATGACAAGGAGCTTTATGCATTGCTGAGAGCATTGGAGACTTGGCAACACTACCTTTGGCCGAAAGAATTTGTCATACATACTGACCATGAGTCCTTGAAGCATCTGAAGGGACAAGTTAATGAAATGACTAGTTTGGATGGTGAAAAGAAGGTTGAGATGGTGAAGAAACTACATGAAAGTGTACGGCAACATATAGAGAAGAAAAATGAGCAATATGCGACCAAAGCCAACAAAGGTCGTCGACAAGTCCTCTTTGAACCAGGTGATTGGGTTTGGGTGCATATGAGAAAAGAAAGATTTCCAGCTCATAGGCGGTCTAAGCTACATCCTAGAGGGGATAGTCCATTTCAAGTCCTTGAGAGAATCAATGATAATGCATACAAGTTGGATCTTCCAGGTGAGTATGACATTAGTGCTATATTTAATGTTTCTGATCTTTCTCCTTTTGATGTAGGTGACGATTTGAGGACGAATCCTTTTGAAGAGAGGGGGAATGATAAGAATCAACAAGCATTCAAGGATCCATTGCATGTTCCAATTGGGCCTATTACAAGAGCAAGATCCAAGAAGATCAAAGAAGCACTTAATGGGCTGATTCAAGAGATTTGGGTTGATTCTAACGCAGGACATTCCAAGCTTGGCCCAAAGGAAGATGAAAGCGTAATAAATTTAATTCAAGCTATTTAGGGCTGATCTGGCTTAATTGGGAGTGATTTATGGCGTGAATTAATGGCTGATTGACTTTCTAGCTCTATATCAGTTAAGGCAGATTTTTTCCTATTTTGGATCTGCTAATTTCAGACCAAATCAACTTTTATTTAGGGTTTTATTATTTAGTACGTTTTTTAGGTATTTTCCTTGTTTTTAGGTGCATTTAATGCTTTTTAGGTCAAATTTGATTCCTGGTATGGTAAGATATCAATTAGGAGTTATTTTAGAATATATTTTCTTGTCTGTCAAGTTTTATGGAGTCCTTAAATAGGCTCTGAAGTTTGTAAACGTTTTTCATAATATTATGGAATAGAAATCAGAAAAGGTGAGGCTTTGCTCTCTTTTGGTTCTTCAAGAACTGTGAACTTATCAAGGATTCTTCCTTGTGGCGTTCAAACTTTATACCTTTGGTTCGTGATTTTTTATAATCATTGGGTCAAGGTCAACTTATACCTTTGGTTCGCGTTTCAATTATAAACGTTGGGTCAGGGTTTCTATCAAAAATCTGAACTTGGGCAAGTATTCCAATATTTTTGTTGGGTCTCAAAGCGTGTCGATTGAGGTTCGCATCACTCAATATACAAGTCATTTTCAAGAGACCCACAAAACAACAACATATATAACAATATCCACCATTACAAACCCCAAATGTAAATCCTCCAGTAGCTCCAAATACATGATAAAAATTAGATTCATCAACTATTTCACATTAGAAAGCCAAAACTCCTAAATCTTCACCATTTCGCTAACTACCATTGCAAAAATCATAAACCCTCTCATCAAATACATCCACCAAGACCAAAACCCATACATAAAAACACATAAATATCACTTCTATTGCTCATAAATCACATGGGTATTATTATTAAAGCTTAGATAAACATAACCTCAAGCAAAAGCATATAAACCCACAAAAATATTAGAAATTTTTACTTCAAATAGTAGAGGTGAGTGAGCCTTACCGTTTTCCTATGGAGTTTTCCGATGATCTTGCCGGAAAAAATATGGTGGAGGTGATGAGAAGTGAAGGTGGCAGTGGGAGAGTGAGGGAGTGTGAGAGAGAAGTGTTTGTATTGTGTGAAAATAAAAAAGAAAAGAGAATATGGTGGAAAGGAGTGATGGCTAGTCAAAGAGGGAGGGAGATATTTGTGAATGTGTGGTGGGGAAATAAGGGATAGGTGGGGGGTCACGTGGGCTTCAAAAATCTGATACCTTTTTTTTTTTTTTTCATTGGGCTAGGCTGTTATATTCTCCCCCTCTTATAAAAATTTTGCCCTCGAAATTGTACATAGTAAACTTAGATCTATTTTCATTATGCACCTTATCTATATCAAATAAGAGTCACTGCCTTGCAACAATTTCATTCTCTTTACTAGAGTTGATTGAACTTTCAACTAGCCAAGTAGGCCTCTGAATGGCCTATTCAACCTCAACTCCCAACCTTTCTAAATCAATAAGGATCTTCCTCTAAGTGGTATGCAAAGTAGCTGAAAAATAACTGGAGACTTTCTACTAAGTGCACCAATAATGACATAGCCTTGTGGAGATGATAGTTAATAAGGTTATCATAGTACTTAAAAAATTCAAATCATCTCATGGTCTCATGTATAGCTCATTCTGGTTAAATAATTACCCTAACCTTTTATGATCCATACAAATATCATATCTCTCATACAAATCATGTCTCCAAATTTTCAAGCTAACACAACTGCAGCTAACTCCAAGTCATGTGGGGAAATGTTTCTCATGATTCTTACATCCTACTAAGATCCAATGTAATTCCATCCTTAGAGATCACATAACTTAACAACACTACTTGATCCAACCAAAATTCACACTTCCTCAATTTAACAAGCCACTTACTTTCTCTTAGTATTATTATTATTTTTTTAATAATCCTCAGGTGTTCCTCATCTCTTCTAGACTCTTAGAATAAGTCAAAATATTATCAATGAATACAATGATGAAAATGATCCAGTTAATCATGAAATGCCACATCAATCAAATCCTTAGAGGTAGTAGGGGCATTAATTAATCCAAATAGCATCATTAAGAACTCATAATGACCATACCTAGCCCAAAAGGCTATCTTTGGTGTTTCCCAAATTTTTGACTAGCGGTAACCAAAACAAGATCAATCTTAGAAAATACTTGTGCTCTTTGCAACTAGCCAAACAAGTCATCAATGCAAAGCAAGGGATAATTACCCCACTAAGCCCACATCTCTAATACGAACTACAGGGTAGAGGAAGAGATAGCTAGGGTTTTCATAGAAAGGGTTTTATCAAAGAGGCTAAGAGGTTTTTCCTTGGAGTTTAAAGCACATACAAGTGAAGAGGCAATCAGATTGCTCAAGGTATGATTTCTTACTGTTAGAAACAAAGAATTAAGGAGTTAGAATTTTATCATAGAAAACTTTAGTGATGTGTAGATTGTTGAATTGATAATTTCTTAGATTACATTTTACACTACTTCAATAATGCTGGAATCCTAGGTTGCCACTGTTTAGACCCTAGAAAAAAAGCCGAAATTGTTAAATCCATGTATAAGGCTAGCGTCACTTTAAGGTCTATAGGAACTTTTGGGTTGTTGATCTATGCCGTAAGGTTAATTATGATTTGCTAGAGAATTTGCACCCGACCCCACACATGTTTCACTAGCTAGCTCTCATTTTGTCAAACTCCTATTTTCTCTTATTGATAGCCTTGATAGTCTATGCCTAGGTGTTGACTATTTCCCTAACACAATGAACCATTAGGGTGCAACACATCTACAATTCTTTCAAAGGATAAGGGTAGACTTGTTTCTTTTATCCAAATTCTAATTTCAACTCAAAATGCTTAGATATTAAATACATTAGGGTCAATGATATTAAGTTCATGAACAAGTCATATTAGTTTTGGCCCACAGTTTTCATTGGGGTTATATATTAAATCCTAGGTTGGCCCATAGTGTGTATTTTAGAACAAAGTTACAGTTATAGTGCCTAATTCATGTTTAAGGTTTTACTTTTGTTTCGTACATTTATTAAATCCTAAACTATTGGCTGGTGGCTCTGAGTTTTGATAAATTCAAGGAAACATATTCTTGGGTAGAGATGCTTTGCATTAGTGTTATCTTTTAGTTCAGCAAAGTATAATTTTAGTGAGTCAATTTGTATAATTCAATAAGCTTTATATTTTGTGGAGGATATTAAGTAATTTCTATGATTGAATATAGGTCTTATTTAAGAGTGTTTTGAGGCTTTTTGGAGGTTGTTTCGGCTGGACTTTCAGAGTGATTCAAGTGCAGTAAGTAATTATGCATAATATGCACAAGTTTTGTTATTTAGGTTCTTAGCAGTTAAGATTTTCAAAAGTTATATTTTTTTTTTGAGCTTACATTTTTAAAAGTTTATAAAAAAGCATTTTTACATCATTGAAAGAAAAACTTTGACTTTTTTTAAAAATAATGTTTTAAAGAGAAATTTTGAATCTTAAATAACGTTTTGAATGTCCAAATCTCATTTAAAAGATGATTTCTAAACTAAACTATTTTCCAAAAATAATTGAGTTTCAAAGTAAGTTTTCTAAAAAGGTTCTTGTTCTTTAAATTTGTTAAAACCAAGTGATTTCAAAGTCATATTTCGATTCTCCAAATGGTATTTAAAACATTTCTTTTAGCAAATTAAATTTTCAGATTTACTCAAGAATTGTCATATATTTATATAAACTCCTCAGTTTCTTATTTATTCCCTAAGAGAGTCAAGCATCCTTTGATTCAGTTTCAATTCAATATTGTGATATTCGATATGTCTCTATATCTGGAATTATTGTTAATATTAAGAAAATAATTCTATTTTGTATATATTTTGTTTTGTGATATGTGACTCAAAATAAGTGTTTTTAGAATTGATTAGATATATGTGTAACTCTGCTCACAAGATTGCATGTGAGAATATATGTGTTGATCCCTCACCAGCAGGGGTTAGATGTTGGTATTTGCTCACAGGATTGTATGTGAAAATATGTGATGTGTATATGTGACACTACGCTTTGATCAATTATATGCATGTGTTTTATAATGATTTTAAGATGTGATTACATATGTATTAAGTGATTCGTTATATGTTTTGGAATAATTATTTTTTATTTCATTGAATGAGTTTTTGAAAAAAAAAAATTCAAAATACTCGTGCCTTGCTTGACTCTATTCCGTTGTGTATTCTGTATAATTGCTTACTAGATTTGTGGCTCACCCCATTAATTACTATTTTCATATTCAAGTGTAGTTGGGAATATAGAGCATAAAAGTGGTAGGCAACTTTAGTATTACTTGAAGACTTATAAAATTTCAGTTACCTTTATTTTGTAATTCATGTTTTATATAGTGGTGATTATTTTCGATTTTGTGGAGTTTAGATTTTTGTAAGAGGTTTTTAAGAGTACTGGTTTCTTTGGAGTTTTAAATTTATTTTGGATCAATTATGTTTATTGGGTTATATAAGTTCAGCATGTTAGTCATGCATCTAAATTCATGTTCCATGAATTTGGGTCATGACATATTACATGATTAACAGTAGAATACAATTACAAAAGCGAATGGTTAGAACTTAAAGTAAATTATTAATTAGAATGAAGACATGAATGTGAAGGAGAATGTAGAAATTTACTAGAATTCTGAGTTAAAGAAATTCTTATTTTTTATTAAAGACAATAATATATCCAATATGGTTTATATATTATATCTTAAAATTGAGGTTTACATGGTTTGATTGATTCAGCACATTACTATTTATTGTTGAACAGAAATTTCAATTTTGAACATTTCTTAAAATTAGATAAATTTTCATTAGAATACTCATGATATTTGACAATTTCTAGCTTGCAAGGTCAGTATAGTACTATGAATGCGATAAACTTTTTTTTTTTTTTTTAAACTAATGGTACTGGTCTTGATGTATGTATGTATACCTAGCTAAATTCGTGACTGTGTATACAAAAATTGAAGTTGGATGTAAATGTCCTACCAAGGGAGATTCAGAATATAGTTGGCAACGATATTACTTCCAAACATGTTCTAGGGATTCACAAAATCAGAATGTTTTTAGTTAAAATTATTTGTGCCACACTCATTTTTTTACAACATTTCTATTTGGAATTCCTAATATGCACACCTGCTTGGTACATAAGAAGTTCTCATCAAATTAAAAATAATATATTAGAACTTCTCATGATACCTTCGAAGCCAATGTAGTACAATGAAAGCAATCTAAATTTTGCTTATGAGAGAATTGTAACTTATTTTTTAAGGATTTATTAGATGTTTGTGAATTCTTGAAGCACCTTTTAATTTAAGTGAAAATTATTGCAGGACACAAAAGACAAATTTGTAAAAAAACAAAGGAGGAAAGCAGTTCTCTATTTACAACTGCCATATCTGCTGAAGAGGAAAATCAGATGATGATAGCATGCCAATTCAAATGCTTCACAAACGAAGCAAGGCTACTAAACAAAATGCATTGAAGAAGAAGAAATTTGAAGAGGAAAAAATAACAGCTTATTACTAAGTTTCTCTGTTTAGAATTGTTACGATAGAATGTTATAATATTTAAAGTTTAACGTATCCCAATGTATTTTATAAATATCATAACTACAAGTAAAACAAACCAATAAATGTACTACATTACTAGGATGAAATTTAATGTATTTATTATATTCTTATGTTAAGTTGATAGTATTTTAAAAATGTAAAATGTTCATGTGTATTGCGCATGTTAAATGATTTTTATTGAATATTTTTTGGAAATTCATTTTTTTCTGTGTTTTAAGGATTTAAATCCATCAATGCCTTACTCTACAAAGTTCTATTTAATTTTCGGTTTTTGTTTTCCCTCTTACCTGTTTTATTATTTTTAAAGAGGGGTTGAAATTGTGGGACTTCGAAATTTGAAAGTATATAATGTTTTTTTTTACAAAGTTTATTATTTCATAGATTTTAGTCCATATTTCATAGATTTTGTATGTTTTGATTGTGAAATCTAAAAGTATAATGTTCTTTGTACAAAATTAATAACTTTTTAGATTGTGGCATAAATTAATTTCCTAAGAGATTCCTATGTGTTGGTTTCGGTGTTTATTAAGGTATTCTAGAGACTCAAGCTGCAGCAAAAAAACCATTCAAGAGACCCATAACCTGTATCAACAAATAATAGTTAGCACATATATCTTTAACTAATTTTACCTCCAAAAAATAATGAGAACCAATCTCTGCTAATTATGATATACTTATCCCTGACAAGGGTGTGAATGAAATGATTCATCATACTATCATATATGTACATAAATGATAAGCAAATGGACAAATATATTTTAAGTACATAGCAGAGGATCGAATGCAAATATGGAATGAAGACTAAAAAAATATTAAACCCGTAATGATAAATTGATTTTAATCTACATAAACATTAAGAGATATCTCTTTTATTTGAAATTTTTATATGTTCCTTCAAACAGTCACACAAATTATGATACATAACTCAAGGGCTCTAACTAATATTTTTCTGACTTTCTATTCCATAAACCTATAACCATTTTTTTCTTTTGAACTTTTTGGTTGTAAAATTTTCTCTAATCTCATGGTTTGATTCATTGTGGTTCCTAGGAATGGTAGATTTAGTATTTGAAATTGTCATGCAAGTTTTAGTTTGATGTGATTCATTGTGGTTCCTAGAAATAGCAGATTTCTTATTTGAAATTGTCATGTAAGTTTTAAATTGGTGTGTTTCAACCTTATATGTGGTTTTTAATTTTTTAATTTTTTTTTTACTTAGGTTAATTTTTTTCTATGTATTATTTTTTGTAGATTCTTGCTTGAAGCAAATTAGTAAATGCTTAAAAAATAAAATGACGTTTGCAAATTGTTAGCAAATTAGTAAAGGTCAGACTTCAGAGTATTGAAAACCAAAATCGTAGAGCACTCCACTGCAGTGCAGAGTGCGCTACGCAAGCCATAATGCAAGAATAAATCTTATAAATGTGTTCTTTATACGATAGAAACTTGACAAGATGCTCAAAATAAGTCAAGCTTTAATTGCTTAAAGTCAAATTCTTTTTTTAGACACTATATACTTAAATATATTACATTATTTAAGTTTAAATGTATGCAGTGGAAGTATGATAACTAAGTTTATGTCGGATGCAAAGTTCATTAATATATAAAATGATCCCGCGCATTGTGCAGGTTAAACACTTAAACTGCTCGTCCCACATAATAATTACATATCAATCTTCGTTATTTTGCTGTGACGTCCTTCTCCTATAAATCTTGGGTATGTCTTAATTCTCTGTCTCTCTATTTTTGGTTCTCTGTTCTAATTACTGTTTGATTTCCACGAATATATCGATGGAAAAACCTTGATGTATATGGTGGTTTTTTTAAGTATTTTTGCCTTTTCATCCCTATTTATTTTTACTGATTTCTCGCACAACCATGTTTACAGTTTCCTTTTCATCCCAATTTTATTTATTAGCTCAAAAAAAGAGATTAGAATGTATAATTGATGTATAAGCAAGAACGAAATTTCCATTCTTTTTTTATTAGAAACTTCCTTTTTTTTTTTTGGTCCTTATCTATAAGAATATGCTTACTCCAATTTATAATTACTTCTTTTATAGTCTTGTTCTCTATAAGCATAAGTCCAAGTTCTCTTTTTGACTTGATGATGGGTCACCGTCAATATGAAATTGGTTTCATCAGTCAATTATTATGTATTATATTCCGCTTACATTAAGTACGTTTTAATCTACCTTAATTTTGTACTTATAACAATGTTATTATCAAGTTCCAAGTTTTTTTTTTTTTTTTTTTGTGTGGTTAAAAATTTGCTTTGTTCATAAGATGATTAGGAGTCAGCTAGTGAGTAAAACAGTTTATAAACAAAGAGTATATTAATCGCCCTTAATGAATGGTTCAGGGAGTTAATGTAATATATATATATATATATATATATATATATATATATATTTATTTATATGTGTGTGTGTGTGTGTGCGCGCGCGCGCGCGCGCGTGCGCGTGTGTGGTTTGTTACAATTGATAATTACAAAAACATAAGAGATAGTTTACATAGTAGATTATAATTTGCCTTTATCTCTATTTGAATGACGAGCCTTACCATTATCATGATGGTGTGCTGCATTATCCTTATCATCCCCCCGCAGGTGAAATGACAGTAACAGAATGTTGAGCTTGATTTGCAGTGTATGAAACCTGGTAGAGACAAGAGCTTTGGTCAGAATATCTATAATCTGATCCTTTCTTGATAGAAACTGCACCTGTAGAAACCCATTTCGAACTTGTTCTCTTACAAGATGAAAATCAATTTCAACATGCTTTGTTTGTGCATGAAAGACAGGGTTCGCAGCTGGGAAGCACGGGTGCAGCATTTGGGCCGCCGCACCCGCATCCGACGAGGCCCAACTCGGGGACGCACAGGCGATGCTGCTGCCTGCGCGTCCGTGCCGCGTCGGGCATTAAAAAAATAATTTTTTCGGCGCACTATGCGCTGATTCGGGCCGATGCGCGCGAAATTGGGCCGATTCGCGCCGATTCGGCTAGAATCAGTCCGTATCGGGCGCAACACCGATACGGCCGAAATTCAAAAAAAAAAAGAAAAACACCAGGTGCGCAACGCACCGTTTTACTTGGCCCAAAAAAAAAAAAAAAAGTGCAAACGGTGCGTTTGGAAAAAAACAAAAACCCTTTAGCTCTCACTCTCAGCCAAAACTCTCATTTCTCTTCAATTCTCAGTTTTCACTCAGCCGACCCAACCCCTGCCTCTTCAATCTTCATTTTTCTTGCGCCTCTCTCCCACTCTCTGCCTTCACTCTTCAGCTAGGCTTTCTCCCATTCTCTGTCTTCACTCTTCAGCTGTGCTAGTCTCATTTTTCAGCGCTCCACTTTGTCTCCCTTGCTCTCCATCTCCTCTCACTGTCAGGTATCATAGCTCTCACACTCACACTCTTAGTTAATTGTTAATAGATGATTTTTTATTTAGTTAATAGTTATTATTAATTTTCGAACATCACAGAATGTTTATATAATGGAGTTGTATTCTAGTTATTATTTACTATTGTTCTTAAATTTGGTATATGTTTATATAATGTGAAAAAAGTATGTTTAGCAATATATTAAAAATATAAATATAAATATTTTTAATAATTTTTTAATCGCCGCACCCCACCGCACCCGCACCCTAGTTTTTCAGCTTGCCGAGTTCCGCACCCGCTCCCGCACTTGCACCCGAATCCTGAAACACACCCGTGCTTCATAGGTTCGCAGTCAAAGTAGGTAGCACTCACATTGTCACACTACAATACTGGACGTAGTTTGACATGGATGCCCAATTCATTGAGAAGCGACTTAAGCTATAGGACTTCTGCAGTAGCTTTTGCAATAGCCCAATACTCTGCCTCTGCACTCAACCGTGCAATAGCTTGTTGCTTTTTTGAGTTCCATGAAACTAGATTGTGACCGAAGTAGATGCAATAGCCGTTGGTGGACTTGAGATCTTTTAGGCAACTAGCCCAATCTGCGTCAGAGTATAGCGACAATTGAATGGAGGAGCTAGGTCGAAGATAAAGACCATAGTTGGTATCTTTGAGGTATTAAAGTATGCGTTTGACTGCACTCCAATGAATAATGACACATCAGGCCTTGTGATAGATAGGTATTACAAGGTGCCAACGGTGCTGCGGTACAGTGTTGGGTAAGAGAATTCCACACTAGCAAGGAGAGATAGTTGAGATGAGGATGACATTGGAGAAGTAATGGGCTTAGCATCAGCCATTTTGGTGCATTTGAGAACGTTCAGAGTATGCCCTTAGTGTTAAGGGTAACCCTTTCAAATCATTGTCTCTTAATAACATGCCCCTAGTGTAAGGGATAATCCCTTGACATGGGTATAAATAAGGAATTTATCTACGCTTAAAGGGGTTAGCAAGTGGAAATAATCTCATTGTGAAAAAAGGTAGTAGAAAGATGGCCTCTCATCCTTTTAACCTTGATTGCTTAGCCTTTTCATACTTAGGTTAGCCATATTGCTCATCAAGTTCTCATCATTGTAATGTCATCCATGTAAAAGAACAAGTCATTCCTTCAATTGCTCTTTCTTTATCTCACCCGTATCTTGTGCTTCAAGGAAGCTCTCATCACTCATCCTTCTCATTCATGTGTACTCTCTCACTTGATCAAAGTCTTTTTTTATTTCTCTCACCCTCTTTCTCACTTTCATGCTTGCTCTTTATGATCGAATAAACTAAGACAATCTCATTTTTTGATTCCTTATTTGGATTAACCATTGTTTTAGGTTTAAGGATTCATTCATTTCAAGACTAGGAAAAAGAGATCACATGATCCACATCGTATTTGAATGGCCATCTTTATCGAAAGTGAAACAACATTGAAAGACTCAACAACACAACATTAAGAAAGACTTAAATAGACATGACAAATTGAAGACTCGACGATTGAAAAAGACTCAACAGAATTGAAAATGGCTCATACTCTAGCAAAGGTTTTCTCATGGATCAAATCTCTTAAACACATCCCTTCATCCAATCTTGCTTCATCTCTAGAATCTTGGCTTGGCGATCACCCCACCATTAATCAAATCTTGAATCTCATGCTTCAACCTAAAGCAATTATCTATCTTGTGTCCTTGCTTTTGGTGAAAAGAACAATACTCATTCATGTTCCAAGTTCTTGGGATTGGAATTGGAAGAAGACTAAGTTCAAGTGGCTTGAGGTAACCCTTCTTAGCTATGATTTCAAGGGCCTCTGACAACGATATCTGAATGTCATCGAATTTCCTTCTCTCTTTGTGGATATCATTTGCAACAACTTTCTTTCTTTCTTTTGGCTTGCCAAACACATCCTCGACTTGTGGACCATATATTTCTTCAAGCCTTTGTAGTCGAGTGCTTACATTCTTCATTAGCTCCTCAATGCGAGCAAGTGTCTTGATCATAATGTCGATACTTTCATCCATGCTCTTCATTGCTTCTTGGTAACTTCATTAGTGAGTAGATCTTGACAAGATTAGGGATGTGCTTTGAGAATATTTTAGGTGTCCCTGAAAATGAACTTGATCAAATAAACATGTGTTCCCAATGTCTTTTAAAGTTTTGGACCCAATGTCATGATCAACTTTTCTTGCTTGCGTCAAACTGTGTACTATATGTATGTCTCATTCTTATTCTAAGTTTTGTATCAATTCATTATCTTGGACTTAGAAATAGAATGAGTTACATCAATCTTTCAAAATTCATGTTTTCCCTATGCTTAAAGCCCAATTACATCATTCACATCTCTCATTCTCTCTTCTTTACTCATTCGAATCCAAGCCTAACATTCATTTCTTTCTTTTTTTGGCTTTGGATCCAAATACAAGTCACTCATCTTGCCCTCTCGTCCTCATTTGGGCTTAAGCATAGGTTGTTCGTGAATCTTGCAAGGTTAGTCCACATCTTGTGCTATATTTGACCTTATGAAAATGGTCTCAATAATGAATTCAAACACAAAAATCAATGCCCCATTTATAATGCAAGCCCAACATATTTTGAAAATTTTCTTTTCTCATTAAAAAATTATTTGAACTTGTATTTCAAATGATCCATGACATTTAGAAGTCCACATCTTTTTCTTTTTCTTTTTTTTTGAAGAAAGAAAAAAAAGTGACCAAGTTTTATCTCAACCCATCAAAACCTTTTACTTGTCTCATTACAAAGCCTATCTTGAATGTTTACTCCCTCCCCTCATGAGGGCCTTGCCCCTAGTTTCAAAATTTTTATCCATTTTTATCTTTCATTCTCAAATGGGCCTTGCCCCTAGTTCGAAGAGTTTGGTCAATTGGTTCAAAAGGATTTACTCTTTTAACCCCCATTGGGCTTTTGGTGAGCCTACCCATGTCTTTAGGATTTAAGGTTTCAAAAGTTTCCAAAGCATGGATGGGTTCACAACTTTTCAATAAAGTCTATAACATACTCATGATTTTGGGCTCTCTTACTTTTGAAAAAGATTTTTGAATTTTGACCCAAAAACTAGGGTATGTTATGACTTTATGGCCCAATGCCTTCCTCCAAACTCTATGATATACTCATGATCTTGGGCTCTCTTGATTTGAAAATTTTTTTAATGGGACAAAAACTTAGGATATATCATGACTTTGTGGATCATCTCATATTTTGTTTTTGAAATTTTCTTTTCAATTATTAAAAATTTATTTTTTTGAAAACTTTTCTCTCTTTTTTGAAAATTACTTTCTAAAAAAAATCATTTACAAAAGATTTTTTTTTTTTTTAAATCTTCTCCTTGGAAAGCTTTTCTTTGCAAAACATTTCTCTTCTTGAATTATTGTTCTTTGCTAAGATTTTTTTTTTTTTTGAAAATTCTTCTTAAAAAAATATTTACAAAAGATTTTTTTTCGAAAAATTTTCTTCTTTGCAAAAGATTTTCTTCTTTCTTGAATTTATTTTTTTTGAACTCTTTCTTTTAGGTTAAATCAAGCAAAGATCAAACACATGCACTTGGGCTTCCCTATGAATTGGATCTAGGGTTACACTATGTGTGAGTAAGGCCTTTAATGCTAAAGGGACAAAATTAGTAGGTCACTGTTAGGACATATGTGTTTCACTTGTTGGGAACATATGTCATTATTTTATGTAATTGGCAACCCTTTGACAAAATGCACTTTACTTGTATTTGGGTAGATCTAGGATGTTTTTAATGCGTCAAGAAACCTTGTTTCAAGATCAAGTATTAAAGCCATGCAAGTCTATCCAAGAAACAAGTTGAAGAAGTGCCTGTCATTAAAGCTCGACAATTGGCTCGACAGCTTCATCTATCAAGCTTTAATAAGCTGTTCCAGCCCGAGGCTCGATAGCTGCTCGACACCTTTAGCTGTCGAGGTTTAAGAAAAACAGTTTTTCAGATCTTTTTTATTCCAATCTGTGAATATGTCTTTGGGCCTTCTTTTCTTATAATCCTAGAGGTATAAAAGGATTATTTTAAGGGCCGTCAAAGTAGATACAAGTTGCATAAGCATTGAGCAAAGTCTATTCAAGCAATTTGAGACCGAAGACAAAATTTGCCCTAGTTCATCTCTTTGTGAAGAAGCTGCTGTGTTTTTGCACCATAGGGTTTTGTAACCAAGCATCTTCTTATTCTTCATTGTGAGGATGAATTGAAGAACTTTGCAGCCAACATCTTTCTCAAGTTGGTGATTGAAGTCGCGTATTAAGATCCGCGCAATTGGTTAGTCACTTACTGGAAGCCATGCATTGAAAAGGAGAGATTGTCACTACAAAACAAGTCCAATTGGGTATTAGGATAAGGGTTCAACTGTAGGTTGGTATAAGGTACTGGGATTCCTTTACTTGTAACCGCTTGTTGTGATAATAGTGGATTCTCGAGAGTGGTGACCTTAAAATCACCCAGTGGGGTTTTTGCCTTGGAGGTTTCCCCATTCGTAAACAAATCACCGTGTCAATTTATTTTTCACTTCACTTTAGTTAAATTGGTGATTTGTTTATGCTACCACACGTTTGCATGTTAAATTGGTTAATTAATTAAACTTGGCTAATTAATTAATTAATCCATCAAAAGGGGTCAATACGTTTTTGGCCTATCAAATGGTATCAGAGCAAGCACACTCTGATTAGGGTTTCTCTGTGTGTGATCCATTGACCCCTGTTTGTCATGGATAGAGGACAATCTCTTATTATCCCTCCTTTATTTGATAGGACTAACTATGCATACTAGAAAGTACGCATGAGAGCTTTTTTGCAGTCTCTAGATGAAAAGGTGTGGCAAGTTGTAGAGATTAGCTGGACCAAGCCAAAGGAAGCACCAGCCGATTGGGATGACGCTAAATCAAGGCGGCAAACTTCAACAGTAAGGTATTGAATGCGTTTTTCAGTGCAATCACAAACGAGGAATTCAAGAAGATATCCTCCATTGAAACTGCAAAGGAAGCATGGACAATCTTCCAAACAACCTATGAGGGAACAAAGGCTGTCAAGGATTCAAAACTACAGAGGCTCACTACAAGCTTTGAAGAGATAAAGATGGAGGAGGATGAGTCGTTTGATGAGTTCTATGCTAAACTCAAAGACATAGTGAACTCTGCCTTTAATCTTGGAGAAACTATCCCAGAACCCAAGATTGTGAGAAAAGTGCTCAGATCTCTGCCTGAAAGATTCCATGCCAAGATCACTACGATTGAGGAATCAAAGGATATTGATAAAATTCCTTTGACAGAGCTGGTTGGAAATCTATAGACCTATGAGTTAGGTTTGACTAGAATCGAAAAGACGAGCAAGAGCAAGAGTATGGCACTGAAGGCCAAAAGCAATGAGACAGAAGAGTCTTTAGACGATGAAGATTCTAAGATGAAGTCCTACATCACCAGTCAATTCAAGAAGTTTATGAAGAATGCTAATGGGAAAGGCTTTAACAAGGACCGTAGGCAATCTAGTTCTTCTCAGTTCAAGGGTCTAGACAAAGGGAAGAAGGATGCTAGGGATGGCGGTTAGTACACTGTTCCTACTGGACCTAAGTATTTTGGGTGCCAAGACTTCGAACATATGAAACAGGAGTGCCCAACATATCTCAAGACAATTGGGAAAAGCAAGGCACTTGTTGTTACGCTAAGCGACATCGAGCCTGAAGATGATTTCGACAATGAAGATGACGGAATCTTGAATACCTTCACTGCCACAGTTAATCCTACTAAGGGGATTGTTGAAGATGTGGATGAAGAAGAGGAATTGGTGGAATCGAAGTTTGAGAAAATGGATGATCAAGAAGACATTCACACAGCCTATGCTAAGTTATACAAGGTCCAAGAAAAGCACGAGAAGCTGTATAGGTTGACCACCAAGAAGCTTACTGATGTGGAGCTGGAATGTGAAGAGCTTTCCACAAAGTTTGATGAAGCAAATCAAACTATTGGAGCACTGAGGTTTGAAAATAACTTCTTGGCTGAGAAGACTAAGAAGCTTGAGGCAGAACTATTCCAAATCAGAGCTTAGCTAGAAAGGACTTCAAGTGCTAAACTCGATGAGATGCTCAGTTTTCAAAAATCTGCTTCAGATCGAACAGGTTTAGGATATGATTTCTCTTCCTCCAATATTGCTTCTACTAGTACTATTATGTTTGTTCCTCCTAGTAATAATGTTGAATTTGAGAACACTAATGTTAAAACTGTTTTAGCTAGTGAGAACATAAACACGAGTAAATCTATCTTAGGAGCACCCCCTCAGCAAAATAATAAGGAAGTTAAAAACCCTAGGGCTAAGAAGGCTAACTCTCAAAGGCCTAAACAAAAGAAGCAGCATCTCTGTCATCACTGTGGAGCAGCTAGTTATACTCAACCAAATTGTTGTTAGTGGTTAGCCACTCAAAATAGCAACAGCATGTTGGCGTCGGGAAATTAGAATCAATTTCCATCCTCGTTTGCTCCTCTTGGAGATCTTCTCAAAGCCCTCATGTTCCTTTCGAACTTGAACAGTATCAATTCTTCCCCCTCACCGCCGGTTCAAGGGTTTGCGAAAAACAAAGGTTCTTCCAAGGTGTGGAAGGAAAAGGGTTCCAAGTGATTTAATCACTTTTTCTCTCTCTCCATCTATTTTTGGTTTTGCATTACTTGTGTGTTTTGCATTTTTTTTTTTGAGTCAGTCTAGTTTTATGCATTGCTTTGTTTTGTCTTGCATGTTTTTGGTTATTAGTTTTTCAGTTTTAGTTATTTTGTTTTATTTCAAAAATTAAAATTAAAATTTTTTTGAAAAATTTAGAAAAATACAAAAACAGTGTGTGTTTATGTACATCGGTTCTTGTGAACCTTAAAATGGCCATTGAAATAGAGTTTTCTAAACTTTGTACCAGTTGTAACTTAGATGAGCATTCTTATGCACAACTAAGCAAGTGAGTTTTGTGGCTCTTTCTTTGTGATGAGTAAGGTTAAGTGATCTCTTGTACTTAACACTCATATCACTCTTTTTTATAGAAATGACTAGAAAATCCTAAGAGAAAGGCATAAATAACTATCTCACCACTGTTACCCGCCAATCATGATATGACATCTGTATGCTTCGACATAGCAAAAGTCCAATGTCAAAAAGCTTAACATAATTGGGTATTTCTTTTCTCTCATTTGTATACCCATGCATGGTTTGCTTAATAAAAAGAAAATATGCAAAAAAATAAAAGCAAAAAGAACAAAATGCTTTAAACTATGATTGCAAGCGTGTTTTCTAGGAGATGTGGGAATTATAGGATGTACCTCGAAGGTGATAGTCCCTATCAAAAAATTATGATTGTGTGTGAGTTAAAGTGATTTTCTCATATCTCAAATCGTCATAACATTGAGACACTTATGCAATCTTGCAATGTTTTTCACACACAACACGCAATATTCTTTGCTACTCTTGATACATGTGCAGGTACAATGTGATTTGGCTGAAATATAAAATTGGTTAGACTTGTTTAGTGTGTGTATGAGTTCTTGGGAGCTAAATGTTTAACTCTTTTTTGTTTGAGAGGTTAAAATGTCGGTTGGATCATTGGTTGTGTTGCATGTTTGATTGCATTCATATATGTGTTTTACCTTTCTTGAAAAATTGTTTTTAAGCCATCTCGATACCTTCTCGACACCTCTTGATACCTACCTTCTCTGTCGAGCTCATCTGTTACATATTATCGTAATCTCGACACCTCTCGAATAGCTGGGTGGATCGATCGAGATACCTCCTAGTCTCTCGATAGCTTTTCGACAGCTGGGTGGATCGATCGAGAAACCTCCTGGTCTCTTGATAGCTTCTCAACAGTTGGTGGATCGATCGAGCTTCTTTTTCGTGTCTGATGTTTTATTTCTCGACACCTCCTTGATAGTTGCATCTGTCGACGCCTGTGTTCTCGACACCTACCTCGACACTTGTCTCGATACCTCTCGACACCTCTATCTGTCGAGATTTACTGAGGTTTTATATATTGTTTCAGCGCGATTCGAACCTCATTTTCTCGATCTCTCTTGATCTATCCGCACCTGTTCTTCTCCCAAACACTCTCTTCTCTCTCAAAACCTTCAACTCACGTGATTTTCGGCCTCTTTTGCTTCAAATCACTTGGTATGATCTCTTTTTCACTCTTTCTTCATGATCTTTTCATGCATTCATACCTAGGTTTTTGAGTTTTTGAAAAATTTTGGGGTTTTTCAAAATTGTTGAGTTTTGTGAAATTTTTGGGATAGGTTTTTACCAAACTGAATTTCAAATCTCATACATTGCATTCCATGAGCATTATAACTATATTATCATGCATTTAGATGTATACAATTTAAATGTGTGCTGGTAGGATTGGATTGGGTTGAGCCCATGATGTATTTTTTATTGCATGTCACATGTTCATGCATTTTTCATGCATACGTTCTTTCCTTTCAATATACTTGTTATATTTGAAATGTGGTGGGACTTGTCTGAGAGTTTCCTTCTTCCCCCTCTCTCTCTAGTTTACGTTAGTGCGTCAATGGCACTAAAATGTAAGTCTGCTCTGTCCTAGAACCCTTTTCGTTCTAGGGCCTCTTCGTCTTCTGATCCTACTCCTTCTTCTATTCGGTTCTGTTAGGACATATGTGGTTCAATTGTTAAGAACATATGTCATTATTTTATGTAATTGGCTAATCCTTTGACAAAATGCACTTTGCTTGTAATTGGGTAGATCTAGGATGTTTTTAATACTTCAAGAAACAAGGTTTCAAGATCAAGTGTTAAAGCCATGCATGTCTGTCCAAGAAATAAGCTGAGAAGTGTTCTTCATTAAAGCTCGACAGCTACATCTATCGAGCTTTAAGAAGCTGTTCCAGCCCGTGGCTCGACAGCCTTTCGACACCTTTATCTGTCGAGATTTACTGAGGATCTATAAATAGGTTCCGTGCGATCCGGTCTTCATTTCTCTCGATCTCTCTCTCGACAGCTTTGTTTTCTCACCTCCTTTTTTCACTTTCTCTCACTCATATACTCTCCTCAAGGTTTCTTTAAGTTTTTTTCAAGTTTTTCTTCTCTTGGTAAGCTTTTTATCTTTCATTCTATATGCATTTCATGTTTTGAAACCTAGGTTTTTTATTTTTAAAAATTTTTGGGTTTTTCAAAAGAGTTGAGTTTTTGTGAAAAATTGGGATGGTTCTTTGCCTAGATGAGTTTCAAATCTCATTCATTGCATCTCATAAGCATAATAACTATACTATCATGCATTTAGATGTGTGCAATCTGATTGTGTGCTGGTAGGATTGGATTGGGCGAAGCCCATGATGTCTTTTATCTGGCATGTTACATGTTCATGCATTTCTCATGCATACGTTCTTTCCTTTTAATATACTTGCTATATTTGAACTGTGTTGGAACTTTTCTAAGTGTTTCTTTCTTCCCCCTCTCTCTCTCTAGTTTACGTTAGTGCGTCAATGGCACCACAACGTAAGTCTGCTCCTGTCTAGAACCCTCTGCATTCTAGGGCATCTTCATCTTCTGATCCTACTCCCTCCTCTGTCAGGTTCCATGATGAGACAGCCCAAAAGGACTTCTCGAAGAACTTCTCTAAACGAGGTGTCATTCGGAACGCCAAGTTGTTTTGTCAGATTTTGTCGACACTAACCTTCCCAATGTCATTTACAGACGGGAATGGGAGTCACTGTGTGACGTCCCGGTCACATGTCCTTCTGTGCTCATTCAAGAGTTCTAGTCCAACATGCATGGAACTGATACTTCAGTACCTCTCTTTCATACTCGCGTTCGAGGTACGCGCATAGTAGTCACACCGGAGTTGGTATCCGATATGCTTCGTGTTCTGAGGGTTGCGCATCTTGACTACCCCAGTTGTGAGCGTCTACAGACTGTGTCCAAAGACGAGATGATCTCTGCTTTTTGTGAGCACCTAGCTGGTTGGGGTGAGCACCAGTTTACATCATGTCGACCTTTTTCTAAAGGTCCTAGATTCTTCAACATGGTGATGACTTTTGTGTTGTATCCTCTCTCTCACTACAACTCCATTACAGAGTCTCGTTCTCGTTTTCTGTTGTCCCTTCTTGAGGATCTTTCCATCGATTTTCCTTCACATTTTATCATTTCTATCATAGATGTGTATAGGGATACGGCTACTCGTGATAAGCTCATCTTTCCTTCTGCTATCACGCGGATCTTACGCCACTTCTCTATTCCTTTTCCTTCATCCGACCACTTATCCTTTATGTGTGCCATTGACTACGCCACCATTAAATGGAGCGAGGTGCAATTTCGTGCAAGGCGGTCCAGTTCGACAGCTCCTCCCACTCCTTCGGCTCCTTCTATTTCCGCTCCCTCTTCTTCAGCGGAAGGTGTGACTTTGGATGAGATCATGGTGCAGCTTCAGCACATGGATGCTCACCTTGATACACTTTCTACGGAGTTGTATCAGGTGAACACCTGTGTTGGCCGCATTGCTAGACGGCAGGCTCGCCTTGGTGGCTTTGTGGAGTCTCTCTCTCCTCCTCCCGAGGCATCCGAGACACTTGATGATGGTTCCGGCGATGATGATGATGATGAGGATGAAGATGCTAGCTCTTCCAGTTCTGATGAGATGTCTACTTGGCACATTTACCCTTTGTCACTCGTGACAAAAAGGGGAAGTAGTTTTGGATATAAGAGTAGTCATTCTTAGGGGGAGAGTTAGGAGATTTTTGTTAGGGGGAGAGTTTGTTTTGAAGGATGTAGTAAGGATTATATGTATCTTTTCTTTTCTTTCTTGTTAGAGATACACTGTTCTTGTACCTAGGTCTTGTGACCATTTTTACATACATGATGTTTCTCAAGTGGTATATATATATATGATGATGTATGTTTTATTCACCTATCTTTACATGTGTTGTTTCTGTTCTTTCTTTATACACATGATTCTTCTTCTTGTATGCGATCTTTTATTTCTATTTCACACAAAGATGCCTTGATGTGTTTTGTTTGAAGTGTTTTAGAAATACAGGTTGTCAAAGTCTTCCATGCCATGAACTCTCTTCTTGCAAAGTTTTTCAACAGTTTATGTTAGGATAGATTTTATTGTTTTCAACAAGTGAGTATGAGTTGAGTGATTTATGACTTCTCTCATATATTCATTTGTTTGTTGTGGTTTTGTCACGGATTGCCAAAAGGGGAGTTTGTTAGGACATATGTGGTTCAATTTGTTAAGAACATATGTAATTATTTTATGTAATTGGCTAATCCTTTGACAAAACGCACTTTACTTGTAATTGGGTAGATCTAGGATGTTTTTAATACTTCAAGAAACAAGGTTTCAAGATCAAGTGTTAAAGCCATGCAAGTCTGTCCAAGAAACAAGCTAAGAAGTGCTCTTCATTCAAGCTCGACAGCTGCATCTATCGAGCTTTAAGAAGCTGTTCCAGCCAGTGGCTCAACAGCTGCTCGACAGCACCTCGATACCTCTAGCTGTCGAGATTTAAGAAAAACAGTTTTTCAGTACTGTTTTGATTCTAATCCGTGGATGTGTCTTTGGGTCTTCTTTTCTCATAACCCTAGACATATAAAATGATTATTTTAAGGGCCGTCAAAGAAAGCACAAGTTGCACAAGCTGCACAAGCATTGAGCAAAGTCTGTTCAAGCAATTTGTGACCAGAGACAAAGTTTGCCCTAGTTCATCTCTTTGTGAAGAAGTTGTTGTGTCTTTGCACCGTAGGGTTTTGTAACCAAGCATCTTCTTATTCTTTATTGTGAGGATGAAATGAAGAACTTTGCAGCCAACATCTTTCTTAAGTTGGTGATTGAAGTCGCATACTAGGATCCGCGCAATTGGTTAGTCATGTAGTAGGAGCCGTGCATTGAAAATGAGAGATTGTCACTACAGAATAAGTCCAATTGGGTATTGGGGTAAGAGTTCAACTATAGGTTGGTATAAGGTACTGGGATTCTTTTACTTGTAACCGCTTGTTGTGATAATAGTGGATTCTCGGGAGTGGTGACCTTAAAATCACTCGATAGGGTTTTTGCCTTGGAAGTTTTTCCCATTCGTAAACAAATCACCATGTCAATTTATTTTCCGCTACACTATAGTTTATTGGTGATTTATTTGTGCTACCACGCGTTTGCATGCTAATTTGATTAATTAATAAACTTGGTTAATTAATCAACTTAATCCATCACAAGGGGTCAATACGTTTTTAAGCTATCAAGTTCCGTGATGAGAAAGCCTAAAAGGAATTCTTGGAGAACTTCTCTAAACGAGGTGTTCATTTGGAACGCCAAGTTGTTTTGATGGATTTTGTCGACACTGACCTTCCCATTGTCGTTCACAGACGGGAATGGGAGTCACTATGTGACGTCCCAGTCACATGTCCTTCAGTGCTAATCCAGGAGTTCTACTCCAACATGCATGGAACTGATACTGCATTACCTCTCTTTCATACTCGTGTTCGAGGTACACACATAGTAGTCACACTGGAATTGGTATCCGATGTGCTTCGTGTTCCGAGGGTTGAGCATCCTGACTACCCCGATTGTGAGCGTCTACGGACTGTGTCTAAAGACGAGATGATCTCTGCTTTTTGTGAGCACCCAGCTAATTGGGGTGAGCGTCAGTTTACATCATGTCGACCTTTTGCTAAAGGTCCTAGATTCTTGAACATGATGATGACTTTTGTGTTGTATCCTCTCTCTCACTACAACTCCATTACAGAGTCTCGTTCTCGTTTTCTGTTGTCCCTTCTTAAGGATCTTTCTATAGATTTTCCTTCACATTTCATTATTTCTATCATAGATGTGTATAGGGATACGACTACTCATGATAAGCTCATCTTTCCTTCTACTATCACGTGGATCTTATGCCATTTTTCTGATCCTTTTCCCTCATCCGACCACTTCTCCTCTATGTGTGCCATTGACTACGCTACCGTTAAACAAAGCGAGGCGCAGTTTCATTTGAGGCGGTCCGGTTCAATAGCTCCCCCCACTCCTTCAGCTCCTTCTACCTTCGCTCCCTCTACTTCAGCGAAAGGTGTGACTTTGGATGCAATCATGGCGTAGCTTTAGTGTATGGATGCTCGCCTTGATACACTTTCTACGGAGTTGTATCAAGTGAACACCTGTGTTGGCCGTATTGCTAGACGGCAAGCTCGCCTTGGTGGTTTTGTGGCGTCTCCCTCTCCTCCTCCTGAGGCATTCGAGACATCTAATGATGGTTCCAGCGACGATGATGATAAAGAGGATGGAGATGCTAGCTCTTCCAGTTCCGACGAGATGTCTACTTGACACTCTTACCCTTTGTCACTCGTGACAAAAAGGGGGAGTAGTTTTGGATATGAGAGTAGTCTTTCTTAGAGGGAGAGTTAGGACATAGGAGATTTTTGTTAGGGGGAGTGTTTGTTTTGTTTTTGAGGGATGTAGTGAGGATTACATGTATCTTTTCTTTTCTTTCTTTGTTGGAGATACATTGTTCTTGTACCTAGGTCTTGTGACCATTTTTACATACATGATGCTTATCAAGTGGTATATATAATAATATATGTTTTATTTCACCTATTCTTACATGTGTTGTTTCTTTTCTTTCTTTATACACATGCTTCTTATTTTTGTATGCAATCTATTATTTCTACTTCACACAAAGATGCCTTGATGTGTTTTGTTTAAACTGTTTCAAAAATACAGGTTGTCAAAGTCTACTTGCCATAAACTCTCTTCTTGCCATAAACTCTCTTCTTGCAAAGTTTTTCAAAAGTTTCTGTTAAGATAGATTTTATTGTACTTAACAAGTGAGTATGAGTTGAGTGATTTATGACTTCTCTCATATGTTCATTTGTTTGTTGTGGTTTTGTCACGGATTGCCAAAGGGTGATATTGGTAGGACATATGTGTTTTACTTGTTAGGAACATATGTCATTATTTTATGTAATTGACAAACCTTTTGACAAAACGCATTTTACTTGTATTTGAGTAGATCTAGGATGTTTTTAATGCGTCAAGAAACCTTATTTCAAGATCAAGTGTTAAAGCCATGCAAGTCTGTCCAAGAAACAAGTTGAAGAAGTGTCTGTCATTAAAGCTCAACAGCTTCATCTATCGAGCTTTAATAAGCTGTTCTAGCCCGAGGCTCGACAACTGCTTGACAGCATCTCGACACCTCTAGCTGTCGAGGTTTAAGAAAAACAGTTTTTCAGATCTGTTTTGATTCCAATCCATGGATATATCTTTGGGTCTTCTTTTCTCATAACCCTAGACATATAAAAAAATTATTTTAAGGGCCATCAAAGTAGATATAAGTTGCACAAGCATTGAGCAAAGTCTGTTCAAGCAATTTGTGACCAGAGACAAAGTTTGCCCTAGTTCATCTCTTTGTGAAGAAGCTGTTGTGTTTTTGCACCACAGGGTTTTGTAACCAAGCATCTTCTTGTTCTTCATTGTGAGGATGAACTGAAGAACTTTGCAGCCAACATCTTTCTCAAGTTGGTGATTGAAGTCGCGTACTGGGATCCACGCAATTGGTGAAGGAAATATGCATGTGCGCAGCGGAAAAATAATGGATCTACTTCATTCATAAATGTTAACATGCACTATGTAAGTTTTAGAATTAGAGAACAAGAGAGTGTACCTTGGAGCGGTGAATTTCAAAATCTGAAGATTAAAGTCTCTTGGGAACACTTTCAATCTTCACTCCAATTCCATTGACGCCTAAGATGTGTGGTCTCTCAATCAGTTCCAAAGGGAGAAAGTCAAGGAGTGTCTAACACTTCTTATACCACTTCGCAATGGTGTTCTTACAAAATTCTCTACAGAAAATTTTGTATATATTTTCCCTTTATGTCTAACCAATTACCTAATTGGGCTGGCCTTTTGGGCCTTTCCAATTGGGTTTAAGTGTGTGGCTTGGAGTGTGACCAATAAGACACTAGCTCCAATAGGCCTTGGGCTTTTTTGTCAACTCTTGACAACTCCAAAGTTACCATTAACTATATTTAATACCACTATATAAATATAGTTGCACTCTATGCCTTATCTATAAATTATATCCCAAGACTTTATTGTACATGCAACCCCTTCATAAAATATTTGTAGTAACACAAAGTCATAAATGTAGACTGTTACTTTGTAAATTACCACATCTTATCCTTGAGTACCCGGTTTAATCCTTTAAGTTATTCATCATATATTTATGAAATCCAATTTCATAAATATATACTTTAGTAACTATTTACTAAAGTAGTTAGGCCTAACATTCTGAATAACAAACCCATTAAACTTATCTCAAAGGAATATTTTGTATCTCCGTTATGAGACTATGAATTCTATCTTGAGAATATATGTTCCATCAACACTAAATGTGGTTGCCCAACATACTGAGGTTTTGATCGTTTCTTTAGACCTCACTCCTGATATATCAAAGCAACCTACACCTTATGATCAGGTCCATTATTCTCTCAGGTCCATTATTCTCTCAGGATTAAGAGTTCACATAAATATAAGTCGTGAGTTTATTATTCATTTGACAGTCGTTAAAAGAATAATAAATCCCACACCGGTCCAATTCAATATGTTTTAACTCTTAAAACATATCAACATATCAACTAGAAATCTTCATTTCCATGATAAATCATCTTAGTTGATATGTTATAGTCTTCGCAGATGAAATGCCCAATTTCATCACCGACTATGAACTAAAATTCTGGGTTGACAAAGAACTTGTGATTTATATCTTCTGTGACTTTTCACATAAATCACATACTATGCATCTCATGGACTATATGATAATGTCTCAATATTCATGTTACCATTATTTTAGATAATAGCAAAACAACTTTATTAAACACAACATTAAGTCATACATAATGACATACATAATAACATACATAGCATCATACAATGGGATTTAAGGGCACACATCCTAACAATCTCCCACTTGCCCTAAAGACTATTATGCACTAATTTAACTCCCATCTCCTCCAAATGTGACTCGAAAGTCCTTTGGGGTAAGGCTTTGGTAAAGGGATCCGCTAGATTCTTTGCACCATCAATCTTTGCTACTACCACATCTCCACGAGCAACAATGTCTCGAATGATGTGATACTTTCTCTCTATGTGCTTTCCTTTCTTGTGATTCCTTGGATCCTTGGATTATGCAACCGCTCCACTATTATCGCAGAACAATGTAATAGGACCTTGCTCAATTCTCATAACGCCAAGATCAGAAAGGAATTTCTTGAGCCAAACAGCCTCTTTTGCTACTTCACAAGCAGCAACATACTCGGCTTCCATGGTGGAGTCTGCAATACAAGATTGTTTAACACTCCTCCAACTTATGGCTCTACCTCCCAAGGTGAAAACACATCTCGACGTGGATTTTCTAAAATCTAGATCCGATTGAAAATCCGAATCAGTATAACCAATGGTAATCAAATCCTCACAACGGTAAACAAGCATATAGTCTCTCGTTCTCCGTAGATACTTGAGAATATGCTTCACAGCTTGCCAATGTTTTGGTTCTGGATTTGATTGATATCGACTAACCATGCCAACTGAATAACAAATATCCGGTCTAGTACAAAGCATGGCATACATGAGACTTCCCACTGCAGAAGCATAAGGTACTTGTCTCATCATATGTTCTTCCTCTTGAGTCTTAGGCCTTTGGTCATCAGAAAGAAGAACTCCATGTCTAAAATGAAGTAATCCTTTCTTGGAGTTTTGCATGCTAAACCGTTCTAGAACCTTATCTATATATCCAACTTGTGACAAACCTAACATCCTATTCTTTCGATCTCGCCAAAGCTTGATCCCTAGAATATAGTTAGCTTCGCCCAAGTCCTTCATATCAAATTGGCTTGACAACCAAATTTTAACCAATGACATTACTCCTACATCATTTCCAATGAGTAGAATTTCATCAACATAAAGCACTAGGAACATTACTACTTTGTCTTGATGTCTTTTGTACACACATGGTTCATCAAGATTTTTTTCAAAACCAAATGATTTGATTGCCTGATCAAATCTGATGTTCCATGACCTAGATGCTTGTTTAAGTCCATAAATGGACATTTTCAACTTGCATACCATATGCTCTTGGTTCTTTGCTATAAAACCTTCCGGTCGCAACATGTAGATTTCTTATTCAAGATTGCCATTAAGAAATGCAGTCTTGACATCCATTTGCCAAATCTCATAATCATAATGAGTAGCAATGGATAAGAGAATTCTGATAAATTTAAGCATGGCTACTGGCGAAAAAGTTTCATCATAGTCAATGCCTTCTTTTTGTGTATACCCTTTCGCCACTAGTCTTGCTTTAAAGGTTTCAACCTTTCCATCTATCCCTCTCTTTCTCTTGTAAACCCATTTACAACCAACAGGTTTAATGCCATTAGACGCCTCTACAAGATCCCACACATGATTGAAATACATAGAATCCAATTCAGATTTAATAGCTTGGACCCAATGATGTGCATCTATATCATTAATTGCTTCATCATAAGTGTTGGGATCCGATTCAGCCTCTTTTGAGATAGCTTCATAAGTTTCTCCCAAACCTATGAATCTCACAGGAGGCCGAACAATTCTCCCACTACCATGAGGCTCCTGTGTACTAGATATCTCATGAGTAGTACTTGGCGATGTATCTAATACAACCATATCATCCCTAGTTTCATCCATTGGTTGTTTAACTACAGGTTCATTCATTTCAGCCAAGACAACTCTACTTCTAGGAGTAAAATTATTCATATAGCCACTTTCTAAGAATTTGGCATTTGTGCTAAAAAACACTTTATTATCCTTGTGACTATAGAAAAAACCTCCAACTATTCCTTTTGGATACCCTACAAAGAAAACCACTTCTGTTTTAGACTGTAACTTGTCAGACTTTCCTTTTAACACATGTGCTGGACAACCCCAAATATGGAGATGTCTCATACTAGGCTTACGCCCATTCCACAACTCAAAAGGTGTTTTAGGAACAGACTTCGAAGGTACTAAATTTAGAAGATACATTGCAGTACATAAGGCATATCTTCAAAAAGAAATTGGTAGAGTTGAATAACCCATCATGGATCTAACCATATCTAAAAGAGTCCTATTCCTTCTTTCTGCTACACCATTTTGTTGTGGAGTTCCAGGTGCAGTCAATTGGGATATAATCCCATTTTCAGTCAAGTAATCCTTAAAATCACCAAGAAGATATTCACCACCTCGATCAGATCGAATGACCTTTATGCGTTTACCCAATTGATTCTCAACTTCAGCCCTAAACTCTTTGAACTTGTCAAAAGCTTCAGACTTCCGTTTCATTAGGTACACATAACCAAATCTAGAGTATTCATTAGTGAAGGTGATGAAATACTCATAACCACCTCTTGCTTGGATTGACATAGGACCACATACATCTGAATGTACTAGTTCTAGCAAATCTTGAGCTCTTCTACCTTTTGCATTAAAAGGTCGTTTGGTCATTTTACCTTCCAAACAAGATTCACAAACTGAAAATTCATCAAAGTCCATGGGCCCTAAGAGTCCATCTTTGATCAGTCTTTGAATTCTATTTGAATTAATATGACCTAAATGCAAGTGCCAAAGATATGCATCATTAAAAGAAGGAAACTTTCTCTTTAATGATTTCACATGTGAATTATTATCTAATTCAGAATTATATAATTCATGCTTATCAGGAGTTAAAATATAAAGACCATCTACAATATTGCCAGAACAGATAAACATTTTATCCTTCTTTATTACAACATTGTCTTTCAGGATAATACAATACCCATGTTTACCTAAAGAAGTTGCAGAAATTAAATTCCTACGAACATTAGGTACAAATAGACAGTCTTCCAATATTAAAACCCTAGACTCAAAGCACAAATTAACAACACCAATAGCTACAACTGGAACTCTACTCCCATCTACTAAGGTAAGAAACAATTCTCCTTCATTCAGCTTTCTGGTCTCCTAAAACCCCTGCAAAGAATTGCAGATATGATTAGTACAACCTGAATCCACACACTAGGAATCCCTGGGATTCTATACCAAGAAGAAAGGAAGTTGTCATTCCCTTGTTCTTGGCAGCCTTAAACTTTGGACAATTTCTCTTCCAATGTCCTTTCTCGCCACAATGGAAACACTTTCCTTTGAGCTTCTTTCCTTTGTAGGCAACTCCCAAGGCAATTTATTTACCCTCTTGTTTAGTGAAGTCCTTTTTCTTCTTCTTCTTACCCTTGCCTTTCGACTTAGGTTGAGAAGTAGAAGCTTCACCAACATTGGCTTCAACACTAAAAGTACCAAGGATGCCTTCTGCCGCTACCAACTCATTCATTAATTCAGACAATGAATAAACCTTTTTGTTCATATTATAATTCAGTCTGAATTCCTTGAATGATTCCGGTAGTGACTGGAGTATCATATCCACTTGGGATTCTCCATCAATGTCGGCACCTAAAACCTTTAATGTATTCAAATTAGAGATCATTGTAAGATAGTGCTCCCTAACTAAAGTACCTTCAGCCATTTTGGTATTATAAATTTGCCTCATGGTTTCTTGCCTTGCTGAATGACCTTGCTCACCAAACATCTCCTTCAGACTATGCATAATGTCTGAAGCAAGTTCTACATCCTGCATTTGACGCTGTAGAACATTTGAGATAGATGCTAGGATATAGCACTTGGCCATTTCATTAGATTTCTACCAACAATCATATCACTGTTTTTCCTCAAGAGGAGCATCTAATGAAGGAAAGCTAGGACATGGTTGAGTGAGCACATATTTGTGCTCTTCAGCTGTTAAAACAATGTCCAAATTTCTTTTCCAGTTAACATAGTTGGATCCAGTCAATTTGTTTTGATTAAGAATAGAAACAAGTGGGCTAAATGATGCCATGTTCAAATCTGAAAATAATAAACATGAATATAATAAGTAAACTGGACATTATCAATTTAGCATATATACATATAGTATGGAACTTTAATAAAACCATAACATAATATATGCAGCGACAACCTAATCTCATATTCAATATTCCTCAACATAGAGTGAACATTAAATACTATGATTGATTGAGAATTATTATCATTATTAGTGCTATCATGATAACTCTTATCAAACACTAATAACATGCCATTTTTAAATTTAGCCTCTAAGTAATATTAGTAAGAACTCAGCATAGTAGATTCTATAATACTTAGTCTAGTATATACCATTATCTAGAATCATGTGTAGCCACATTTTATCCCTTTAACAGGTTTATTTTGTAGTACCATGATAAAACACCCTCCGCATGGAATGCAAAGCTCGAAGCTAAGATAAGGTGTCTGATCAAACCACTATAAACCAAGAAATCCAATCTTGTAGGACCATGAAATAAATATTCTCCGTATGGAATGGTAAGCTCTAGGCAAAGACAAAGTATATATTTCACACTACTATGAACCAACAATAGAGGCCGTGAGATGCAACTGTTGTATCTCTCTCCCACTAGATGTTTTAAGATAAAGGTTTTTAAATTTAAAACATACATAAACTAATTACACATTGCCTTGCTCTTTATATATGTAAAAACACTTAGAAAAATTAAGAATCCACAGTCCTCGATTGATCAATGATGTACCTCGATCAATCGAGAAAAGTTCTGGTTGCTCGATCGATCCTCGACAGATTCTCGATCGATCGAGAATAAGTTCTATGAAGCTCGATAGATCCTCGACAGATCCTCGATCGATCGAGAGATCTTCTGTCTGCTCGATAGATGCTCGATAGGTCCTCGATCGATCGAGCGTCACGAATTTCGAATTTTCCAGAATTTTTCTAAGACAGTTTTTCTACGTTTTCATGTACAAAACAACCAGCATACAATCATAATGAACATAAATTGATATCAAAACTGAATTACATTGATGCTATAGCCTTAAAGTTCAATTTAACATACTTAAACTAAAAATTAAACAACATCATAACATCAAAATCAGTTTTTATCAAACAATAATTTCAAGAACCATGCAGAAAACAAATTTCTAACAACATGAAACTATTGTCTATAATTCCAAAACTATAAACATGTTAAACAGATACGAAATGAAAACCTGGCTCTGATACCATTTGAAGGAAATATGTATGTGCGCAGCGGAAAAATAATGGATCTACTTCATTTATAAATGTTAACATGTACTATGTAAGTTTCAGAATAAAAGAACAAGAGAGTGTATCTTGGAGCGGTGAATTTCAAAATCTGAAGATCAAAGTCTCTTAAGAACACTTTCAATCTTCACTCCAATTCCACTAACGCCCAAGATGTGTAGTCTCTCAATCAGTTCCAAAGGGAGAAGGTTAAGGAGTGTCCAACACTTCTTACACCACTTCGCAATGGTGTTCTTCCAAAATTCTCTACAGAAAATTCTGTATATATTTTTCCCTTTGTGTCTAACCGATTACCTAATTAGGTTGGACTTTTGGGTCTTTCCAATTGGGCTTAAGTGTGTGGCTTAGAGTGGGACCAATAAGACACTAGCTCCAATGGCCCTTGGGCTTTTCTGTCAACTCTTGACAACTCCAAAGCTACCATTAACTATATTTAATACCACTATATAAATATAGTTGCACTCTAGGCCTTATCTATAAATTATATCCCAAGACTTTATTGTACATGCAACCCCTTCATAAAATATTCGTAGTAACACAAAGTCATAAATGTAGACCGTCACTTTGTAAATTACTACATCTTATCCTTGAGTACCCGGTTTAATCCTTTAAGTTATTCATCATATATTTATGAAATCCAATTTCATAAATATATACTTTAGTAACTATTTACTAAAGTAGTTAGGCCTAACATTCTAAATAACAAACTCATTAAACTTATCTCAAGGGAATATTTTGTATCTCCATTATAAGACTATGAATTCCATCTTGAGAATATATGTTCCATCAACACTAAATGTGGTTGCCCAACATACTGAGGTTTTGATTGTTTCTTTAGACCTCACTCCTGATATATCAAAGCAACCTACACCTCATGATCAGGTCCATTATTCTCTCAGGATTAAGAGTTCACGTAAATATAAGTCATGAGTTTATTATTCATTTGACAGTCGTTAGAAGAATAATAAATCTCACACCGGTCCAGTTCAATATGTTTTAACTCTTAAAACATATCAACATATCAACTAGAAATCTCAATTTCCATGATCAAGACAAATCATCTTAGTTGATATGTTATAGTCTTCGCAGATGAAATACCCAATTTCATCACCGACTATGAACTAAAATTCTGAGTTTACAAAGAACTTGTGATTTATATCTTCTGTGACTTTTCACATAAATCACATACTATGCATCTCATGGACTATATGATAATGTCCCAATATTCATGTTACCATTATTTTAGATAATAGCAAAACAACTTTATTAAACACAACATTAAGTCATACATAATGTCATACATAATAACATACTTAGCATCATACAATAGGATTTAAGGGCGCACATCCTAACAATTGGTTAGTCACGTACTGGGAGCCGTACATTGAAAATGAGAGATTGTCACTACAAAACAAGTCCAATTAGGTATTAGGGTAAGGGTTCAACTATAGGTTAGTATAAGGTACTTGTATTCCTTTACTTGTAACCGCTTGTTATGATAATAGTGGATTCTCGGGAGTGGTGACCTTAAAATCACCCAGTGGGGTTTTTGCCTTAGAGGTTTTCCCCATTCGTAAACAAATCACCATGTCAATTTATTTTCCGCTGTACTTTAGTTAAATTGGTGATTTATTTGTGCTACCACGTGTTTGCATTTTAAATTGGTTAATTAATTAAACTTGGCTAATTAATTAATTAATCCATCACAAGGGGTCAATACGTTTTTGGCCTATCAGTCACTTACAACTAGGTGGGCCATGATTCCAACCTTGGGCCTAAATGGACCGTAGTGGATTGGTGGCAAACCTTTAATGTACTTAAAGCCCGTTATTGGCAATAACACAAATTGTGAGTAGGTGGGATGAACTTTGAAAGATTTTGACCCAAGTGGAGCCTCCACCTTTCCACTCATCACCAACCGTGGCAAAACAATATTAGAAAAGCCTTTGTTAAGATTAGGAGATGAAACACATTGGAGTCAAACTCTTTATCTCTAATGGATTCACCACTGTAGGCGCAACAGGGAGAGTACGCCTCGACTAAGTGGACCGTGGTAGACAAGAAATGGAGTCTCCACCTAAATTAGGTCTAGGAACCATAAATATAGTGCTCTTATGGAATGACTGATCTTTACCAGAGAATGTGTCCAGGGTTTAGGTATGGGTATGGGAAGGTGTTAAACACCCAACCCCACTCGACCTGTAGGGTGGCCTCTACTCATTGTGTTCAAAATCCTAATCCCATCAAAAGGTCCACTAATATGTTTTTCTAAATTTACACACACTAACATGCATCTAACATCCAAACATAGCATATGTCTCACACTCATCCATAGCATAAAACCTTATCATTCATCTAGCAATATATATCCAAGGGCAGTATGCACATCACAATACAGTAGCATCAACAAGGCATTTAATCAAGCACTAGCCTCTGAGCACGCACTCACGCGTGTGCTCAGAAGCTCTTCTATTTTTTGGGTAAGGGTTAATTTAGAGCATTTATTATAATTTAGGATTACTACATTTTTCAATCACAAAAAAACCTAGGGGTGTGATGAAAAATTATTTCATCGCACATAATATTCATCACACCCCTAGTATTGTAGAGGTAGTGCATTATAATGAGTATTATGTGCGATGAAATAATTTTTCATCACACCCCTAGGTTTTTTTGTGATTGAAAAATGTAGTAATCTCAAATTATAATAAATGCTCTAAATTAACCCTTACCCAAAAAATAGAAGAACCTCTGAGCACGCGCGTGAGCGCATGCTTAGAGGCTAGTATTCCGTAACTATTATCCATTTTTCCCAATTTTATTTAAGCAGTAATCAACGTGTTATTGATTGGAAGATGATGCAATAATTTAGTATTAACCTTTAGGGGAGGAAAAAAGATCCTCTGAATAAATCTTATAAATAGTGCATATATTGAAAATGCATAATAAAATTATAACAATAAAACTACTTACAAAATACATGTAATGACCTTTATGTAGTTTTTTTAATCCTAAAATTTAGTCATTTACTACACATCCATAACATAAGTAAATAAAAGCTTAAATTGAAAATTTTATGGCAAGAGATACACGTTAATTGTATAAAACCACAATTATATTTTGAGATTTTTTTTAATAAAGTATTAAATGGTGCTTTAACCTTAACAAAAGGCTAATACAATTGGGAATTAATGTTTAGAAGTATCTAGAAAAAACTTATTAATTTACTTATGTACCTTATAAAAATGCAATATAAGTATTGATAATCATAGTTTGTCAATTTTAAACTCATTGGATACTCAGCTATTGTAAAAATTAGTAGAAGCATCCAAATCCCAATCCAAAAATGCAAGCCATGTACTAGGCGGTTGGGTAGTTTTTAAACGTGGGATAGAAAGTGGGATTTTTTTAAAACAGTACATGGATAGAACATGAGATTTTTTAAAATGTGTAGTTTTTTTTCCAAAATATGGAAGAGATTTTTATTTTTATTTTTTTAAAAGGAAAACGTGAATTTGGGTTTAAAAAAAAAGGTGGTCGGGTAGTTTTTAAGTGTGGGATAGAAAGTTAGATTTTTTTAAAATAGTACATGGATAAAACATGGGAGTTTTTTTAAATGTGTAGTTTTTTTTTTTTTTTTTGATAAACTTTTAAATAAGGATAGGGTCACACCAATTCCCCACCTTAATCTTTTAAATTTCCCTAAAATTTAGCATTTTATTTTCTTTCAAAATTAGATATGTTAGTGCCTAGATAGTGGTTTTATAGTAGGAGTCTTTTTTTTTCCCAAAATATGGAAGAGATTTAAAAGAAAAAAGAAAAGAGGAAAATGTGAGATGTTTTTTTTACAAAAGAAAATGTGATTAAGGAAAAATGAAGTTTGTTGAGTTCAAATAGAACATTAGCATTATTTGGATTTTGAACAAACCAAAAGGAAACCTGAGATTGTTTAAAAATTAAAAAAAATAAAAATAAAACGTGGGATTGTGGGTTAGATTTTTAACTTTTGTTATGGATGTGTAGTAAGTGGCTAACTTTTAGGACTAAAAAATTAAATTTTTGAATTAAACAAAAATTTATAAATGTTATTAAATTTTTTAAAAAAGAACAACAATACCTAAAGAAACACTACACATCCATAACAAAAGTTAAAAATAGTTTAAATTTCAAATATATCAACATCAACAAGCTTTGAAACTGAGAAAAAGGTACGTAACATTTTTTGTGAAGTAGTAAATTAAAACTTATGGAAAAAAATTTAAATCGAATTTGACATAGAATTATACAAATGATAAATATAGTTTCTATTACAAAAGAAATTTTTTTACAACAATTTATTAGATAACAACCACTTTATGTGAGGTTTAATACATATAATAATTCTTGTAAAGTCTCTCACCCGAACTTATCTAATATTCCATTCCAATGACTTCTCAATGCAATCCAAAAAATTTGTGCATACGTGAACTTGAGAGAGATAAAAGAATTAGGGTTAAACCAAGTTTTTTTTTTTTAAATTTAATCAACAAACCAAAGTTAGAATTTAACTCTATCATGGACTCTTTAAAATCTAATCACCACATCGTCAACTATTTAAATAAATAACTAAAAAAAAAATTTAATGCCAAAAACATATACAATGATGGTAAAAAAAACTAAAAAACTTTAACGCCAGAAACATATACAATGAAGGTAAAAAAAAAATTCTTAACTGCAAGTTGGTCAAATAGAAGCCACTAATAAAGGTAGCAATTTTTTTTAAAGAAACGGACATCTAGGCAAATTACAATTCAAGCTTAAATCAATTAGGCCTATTTTTTGTTCTCAAATATTTTATTCTAAATAATTGAAAAGAAGAAGAAGAAGAAGAAGAAGAAGAATTGAAGGAGGTATATAGTTGTATCATACTTATAAGTTAGCTGCAAGTTGGTCAAATAGAAGCCACTAATGAAGGTAGCAATTTTTTTTAAAGAAACGGACTTTTATTAGGCAAATTACAATTCAAGCTTTTCCAGGTGGAAAAATTGACAATGTTCAATAAGATGAGATTTGATGGATTATTTTGAGAAGTCGTCCCTGGGATTTGAGAGAACGGGAGAGGGAAGATAAAAAAAAACAAAACAAAACAAAACAAAAAGAACTTGCAAAAAATAGAACCTGAAAATTTGTTGGAGCCTCTGACAATAAATGTCTTTAATCTGAAGAAAAAGAAAGGAGGGTGTAGAGCTAAACTAAATGTCTTCAATCTGAAGAAAAATGAGAGATAAAAAGTGAGATAGAAACTACAACGCGTACATGAGTTTGTGGGTTTTAAAGTGTAGGAGTTTTAATTTACATATTTATCCTCGTTAGTTGAAAACTTGTAAGTGGATATGATGAGGGTACTTTAGGCTTCCAAAATGTGGAATTTACATATTTATCCTCCTTAGTTGAAAACTTGTAAGCGGATATGATGAGGGTACTTTAGGCATCCGAAATGTGGAATCCAAACAGGGGAAGCCCCTTAAATGGTAGTATAGATATTCAATCATCCAAGCCAAGCATCATGGTATTCATCAATCTAAGAGACCAATCATCATATTCAAATATGCATGTTCATATTCATATGCATGACTTACCTTCACTTACCTCGCTACGCCATAACACCTCAGCACCTATGCATCAATGCATGATCAAGTTCTCATGAATGTTCATGTGGTTCAACCAAGACATAAACCCTAATTATTAATTTATCAATCCAAGCATGTGAAACATGTTATTCTACTAACCCTAATGCTAAACATGTGAAAACTAGACTCAACAAGACCTAAACATGTAATTGAAACTAAATAAAACAAACAAAAAAGTAAGAACCCTAAATCTGCATTTCTGGACACGAGTATGCATAGGCATACTTCGAGTATGCGTACGCATGCATAGAGCATGCACACGTATACAAGCCCAGAAACAGAGTTTTAAAGCAAGCAACAAAATGACAATCAAACAAAACCTAACATGCTTCTAATATATTATTCCAACTCTACATTCAAAATATGGTGAGACACAATAAAGCAAAACTAAATAAATCAAGACATATTTCTAAACATGTATAACATATAAATCAAGTAAGAACAGTAAGAACACAAGTTATAAAATATCCAAATTAAGGAAGAGCCATGCAGAGAGACACACCTTGCATATGGTACACAATTTAGTTGATATTTAATCGGCCCCTCAGTGCTTACACAACAAATTTCAATTAGGAGAACAAGAAAAATTGAAGAACATAACAGTTTTTAGGATAATCACAACTCAAGAACAAATTTATAATTGAAAAGGTTTTAGAAAACGATTTGGGAAAATAGTTTCTGCCTTAGATATAACTAAAGAGAGGTTTTTAATTTGTAAAAAATGTGCAAAGGTGTTGCCCTAGAGTTTTAGAAAAGAGAACTAGGGTTTTAGAGAACATGGAGGCTAAAAATCACTTTCTCTAGCTAGGGTTTTGATTGGAGACATAAGATGAATATTTATAAGTTAAAATTATGATTTTCAGAGCTTTTTTATGGTCTTTGGACGTTCCCAAGGGTCTAGGGGCCGGCCCACATCAAAGCATAATGTTTTGGGCCCTTAAAATGAAGTTTTAAAACCCAGAAAATTGGACTACTTAGTTAGTCGAACTTCAAATGGTCATAACTTACTCAATATAAGTCCAAATTAGGCAAAATTTGTGTTTGTAGACACCATATTTTATCTGCCCTCGATTTACGTGCCAAACCTCAAATATTCCAAAAAATGTTATCTTTTCTCCATAGGGCTGTTGAAACATCTAGATTAACGTGGTGCTACCCGTTCAGGCATCAAAGCACTCAAAGTGCTTTTTTCGGTCAAAATGACCAAAATGCTCTTGGTCAACCCTGAGTTGACCAAAAGTCAAACGATGTCAAAATCCTCTCAAAACAACATTTTTCATGGTTTTACATTAGACCTGAGCTACTTGGAGACTTTTGTCAACTTTGACCAAGTTTGACCTGAGGTTAACTCTTGGTGGGCCTCAGAAACTCTAATTTTGATCCGTCTGTTAGAACGGGTTGAGACCAATGCCATTACGAATATTAAATTCTCTTTCCAACGACTATTCATAGGTCAAAATTGGCGTCAGAACAGTTGAGATATCGAGAAAACCGTGCAAAGCGTGTCAGTAAGCTTCCTGAGGCCATACCTTTTGATCTAACCGTTGGATTTCCAATTTCTTTAGTGTTCTAGAAACTAAACATCTAGAGCTTTCCAGAGACACCAAGATCAGCCCAATCTAATATCGGGAAGGCCTTCAAATATGTATCCAAAACTGGATCAGATAAAATTGGAATTGCTGATGTAGCAGGGTTAGCTAGCGGCCACTATAAGGCCGCCAACAATAAGTGGTGGCCTTACAATGGCCACCGGAAGCGGAAGGGTTAGTTTTGGCCTATAAATACACTCAAACCCCTCATTTTGTAATTAAAAAAAAAAAAAGATTTTGGGCAGCTAGAGCATTTTCTAGGCATTTTTCTCTCTCTTTTCTCTATATTTCTCTTCCAAAAATCCTCTAAAAAGTGATAATTATCTTGTAGATAAATATTCCAAAAAGGCTTGATTATCCACAACTTCTTTGTTATCTGATTATCCATTTTATTCCCATGCAAGCAAGTCTATTTTTGACACTAACTAACAACCAATCACATAATTATTTAATTAATTTTAATTGTTTAACCAATCAGAATTAATTTAAATTAATCATGCGTGATTGGTTCCACCCAAAAAAAATGCATGCAAACCGTGAAAACTTGATCATGTGATGTCTTTCAATCCGACGGTCCGATTTGGAAATCGGACATACCGTCGCGACCATTAGAATCTCTAGATCATTTTTATTATATGAAATGAATGATTTAATGCATATAATGCAACTCTAAATTTTGGGTATATGAATGGCCACTCTAATCATCTTCCATGATTAAATTATGGGTGCAAAATCGAGTGTCTATAGTATCAAAGACGGGTGTGAACCCACACGAGATAGTAGGAATTAGGCTTGATGACACAAGCAAGCAAGGACTCATGTATGAACATGTAGGCAAACATGCAAAGATGCAAAAAAAGCCAAAAGCATGGCACAAAGCAAGCATGGCAAGCATATCATCGCACGGAGCTGAAAAATGGTATGCATCGAGCAAAGCAGCATCATAGGGATGCATTCTCACAAGTGATTACACCCAAATAAGCCACAAGAGAGACAGATGTAACCACACAATAGCAAGCCCATGGGGGGCACCAAGCATGGCAAAGCCTAGAGATAGAGAGGCAAGCATGGATACAAAGCATAAAAGCAAACAAGCATACATATGCATATAGGAATGATCCAAACCCTTTAATATAGGCTAAGGTGTATGGATGTAGGCCTAGACCACAAGATCTAGATCTACACCCTACCAAAAGGGCCAAAACACAAGAAAGAGAAAAAACAAGAGAGAAAAGACTATAGAAGCACATGGCATAGCATCCAACATGTAGATATAAGCACACAAACATGGCACGGAGCACATGAACACATAGATCTAGACATGAACATGGCACAGAGCACATAAAGATATAGATCTATGCATAAACATGGCAAGGAGCACATAAGCATGTATACAAGGAGCACATAAGCATGTACATCTAAGCATAAGCATGGCAAGGAGCACATAAGCATGTAGATCTAAGCATAAGCATTAAATATAGACATATCCTAGCCCAAGAAGGCTAGGCCAACAACATCAAAGCAATAAATCATGGCAGAAAGCAAGGAAACATACTTGACCAACCACTGAACATGCTAGGAAGCAAGATAAAGCTAAGAACATGCTAGGAAAAGCAATAAAGCTAGATAAAGCAAGAACATGCTAGGAAATTAAATGGGTTTAGATTGTAGCTAAAAAGCTACATTTACATCCCTAAACCTCAAATTCAAGGTATAAGAACCAAGGAGAGGAAGATTGAGATCAAGAACACTACATCTTGATTTTTGAGAAGAGAGATCAAAGGTTTTTGGATGTGTTAGGTAGAGAATTTAAGGAGGAAAAGAGAGAGAATCTGCCTAGAAATTGCTCCAAAAATTCCCTAAATCATTTTTTTCTAAGGGGGTTAGGGGGTATTTATAATTGAAATATTATTGTTCAGCTTCCAACGGTCAATGAGTGGCTGCTGGCCAGCTCTAGCGGGCAAAGTATGGCAGCCAGGTCTAGTGCTGACATCAGTAATCTTGGCTTTTTGCTAGTTCAATTTTGGATGCATATTTTAAGGCCTTCCCAGGATTGGACTGAGCTGATATTAGTGTCCCTGGAAAGCTCTGGATATCTAGTTTCCAGAACACTAAAGAAATTAAAAATCTAACGGTCAGATCAAAAGTTATGGCTTTGGGAAGCGTGATGACGTTCTTTGCACGATTTTTTGGATATCTCAGCCGTTTTAGCTTCGATTTCGACCCATGAATAGTCGTTGGAAAGAAAATTTAATAATCTTCACAATGGCACTAGTCCCAACTCATGTTGATGGACGAATCAAATTTACGGTTTCTAGTGCCCTCAAGAGTCAACCTCAGGTCAAACTTGGTCAAAGTTAACATAAAATCTCTGAGTGACTCGGGTTTGATGTAGAAGCATGAAAAATGTGGTTTTGGAATGATTTTGACCGTCTTTGACTTTCAATCAACCCAGGGTTGACCAAGGGCATTTTGGTCAATTTGACTTGAAATGGCACTTTGAGTACTTCGATGCCCGTACGGGTTACACTACGTCAATCTAGATGTTTCCACAGCCCTAGAGAGAAAATATAGTATTTTTGGAATTTTCGAAGTTCGACATGCAAATCAAGGACAGACAAAATACGGTATCTACAGGAAGTTAAAAAAATGTTTTTAATAATTTTTTTCCATTTTATGTTGTGCCAAAAATATTTTACACAGTATTTTCATGTACACTGTCAAACACTGTAAAATGAAAATATTTTTCTACAAATATTTTATATCGAACCAAACGGTGCATAAATTGATTCTAAATTGTTCCAAAAACGTTTACAGACTTGGAGACCTATTTAAAGACTCTATAAAACTTGATAGACAAGTAAATATATTTTAAAATAAGTCTTAATTAGTACCTAACCATAATCAGAAACTAATCTATATATATATATAACTGAAGCTCTGAAACTTCCACAATTTTCCATATCAGTATTACTTAAATAAAAAAAAAAAAAAAAATATATATATATATATATATATATATATATATATATATATATAAAACCGAAGCTCTGAAGCTCCCACAATTTTTCACGTCAGCATTACTTAAATAAAAAAAAAATCTAATTTTACTATAAAACCCGAAAAAAAAATTCTCTGCCACTTGAAACAAAACCCGATTATACTTCTTCTTCTATAACTAAAACTCAATAAAAATAAATAAAAATAAAAAATAAAAACTCTCTTCTCACATCTCTTCCTTCCTATCTCTTCGACAATTCCTCCTCTCTCTCTTCGTTCTCATCTAAACACAGACCTTCCCCTTTAACCTCTCACTAATTCGTTACTCTCATAAGTTTCTGATGGTGGATTCAACTCAACCAAACACTTCGCACAATCTGGGTTTCATCCTTAATACTCTGTTTTTTTACTGGTAAGTTTTGTATTTTTTATTTTGTTCTATAATTTTGGTTGTTAAATACGATTTAGGGTTTCGTTTTTTGTTGTTAAAACCAAACCCTTCGCACAATCTGGGTTTCATCCTTAATACTCTGTTTTTTTCAGACTAGATTCTCTCGCACAATCTAGGTTTCATCCTTAATGCCCTTTTTTTTTTTTCAGACTAGATTCTCTCCGCAAACATTGCTGGTATTTTTTTTTGTTCTATAATTTTGGTTGTTAAATATGATTTAGGGTTTGGTTTGGGAGTGTTTCTTTTGAATGATTAGTTTAGATTGATGGGTTTGGAGCGTAGTGGGTTTTATTAATTTCAATTATTGGCAGTGAGAAAATCCATCTGAGATTTTAGAGTTGTTATTCTGTTTCATTATTAATAATTTTGTTATGTTTTGTGTAATGATATTTCTTGTCCTTTTATTAGATGAGCATCCTTGGCATGCCCTTGATGTTTTTGTGAGTCATTTGTTTGTGTTTAGATTTAATTTAAGTTTCTGGGTTTATATACAAATGCAAGTATATTAATTTAGTTATTGAATAATTAAATTTCTGTTGTAGATTATTGAATTATTTTAGCCGCATATTGATTTGTGGTTAATTATATATACTTGGTGGTAGTATTCAGTTTTGATCTTAACCTCCCAATCCTATAGGTTTTGCTTTCATGTGTTTCAATTTCATGGCTTTTTTTTTTTTTTTTCTTTTGCCTATCTAGGATTTATGGTTTCATGATCAGGCTATATTTTATACTACCTCATGTATTGTTTTGATAAACTGCTAATTCATGTTCAACTAGAATGTTTTTATGACATTAGCAAAAGATTTTTAAGTTTATTTTGAGAGTGATGTTATGGTTAGCTCAAAAACCCTTTAATGTTTGTCCTACCCTAAATTTATATGTGGGTTATGCATTGTTCCCATTGTGAATGATTAATTTCATTAAATGTCTTTTTTTATATTTGGAGGTTTTTTAAATTAAAAAACTTAACAGTTTGGAGAGTTGACCCTTTTTTTTTTTTTTTACTTGAATGAATTGACAGCATATTTCAATGTGATAGTTATAATACACTATTTGATGTGCAATATGCATTTTATGGTAAAAATTTGTTGTGTTGGGGGGTTGCCATTCTTCATTACTAGGAGTTTTAAAATCTGTTATCAATTCATCATAGCTTTCATGATGTTGAATAATAATTGGTATTTGGTAGTTGATTTCATAGTTTGAATTTCTAATTTTTTAATGCCCTATTTTGTTTTAAAAATGTTTAGTTTTGTCTTTTCTTTTCTATTTTTTTGTAATTGAAACCCTCATTGGAGAATGTTATTCATGCTGTTCATTCTATTTTCTTTTTAAGGAAGAGAGATGCAAATAAGATGCTTAGTGAAGTGCAAACAGGAATTCTAGGAAGACCTCCATGGACAATGAGCATATATGGAATAGGTGAGGCCCTATCACTATTGGTGGGGCATCACACCATCACTATAAATATATATAAAGGGCATTTTGTGAATTTAGTTATTGTTTAAATACTTTGAACCAAATTCTCATGTTGTAGTTGCTTTATGGTTAGAATTATTAGATACATGTGTTTGATCGTTAGATATTCCTTTTTTTTTTTGGTAAACAATTTCCACACCATGCTTTTGTTGATTAGTCATAAATTTAATTAAGCTATTTGTATGTTAGTGAGAAGAACATATATTTTCATGTTCTATGGTAAGGTTTCTATTTTAAATTTTGGTATAACCATGGAAGCTAAGATTCGTTCCTACTACTGACTTTTATTTACTGCTTTCTGCCATGCACAGTGAAGGACTGAACCTATAAAGTTTAGAAGCTGTCTACAAATTCTAGCAATAGCAAATTGAAAAGGTAGAGCTGGGTTATTTTTTCTTCCATATCTATTTTTGAAGCATATTTTGAGAGACTTCACTGTGATCCAAGCTGATATATTGATTGTTGAATCTAATAAGCAAATAGTGGTTTAAACTTCGTGTTTTTGATGAATTTGGGGATACACAATTTTTTTTTTTTTTTTTTTGTATGAATGAGAGAAAAAGTACTTAATTTAGAGTCAAATCCCTCTCATAATAAAATTTTTTGAGTACATGAACTAAGCCATGCCTTCCTATAGCCTCTACATACTGTTTGCCTATGCCTTTGTGTATTGAAGTCAATATGTGGTGATAGGCTACTTGAGGTGTTGGACATAGATTTGCCTTATAGTAATTGGGTGGTCAGATTTTACCATACCAAAGCTACCCTGAGATTTCATTAGGGAGTAGAAATTGAAAAAAAAAAAAATATATATATATATATATATACATATATATATATATAGATATATATATATATTGTGCGAAGTGCGCTTCTTTCAGTTTTCTTTTTAGAGTTCTCACATGTCCAATTAAACATGTTGTTGACTTTGGTACGAATTTTTCATGTTTACACAAAGTGTGAGAAAATTTCATATTTGAAATGGTTGAGATTTAAGGAATTGTTGTTGCCATTGATATCAGTGACGATCTCTACTAATTCTTGCTACATTAATATTGGTAATATGTTTTTAGGAAGAATCTAAAACTTGACCAGTTTGTGTTTTTAAATTAACCTTACCTCCCATAGAAAAGTTGGTTTTTAATCTAGTCTATATATTTATTTTAATTTGTTGAAGTGTTTAATTCAAACATTTTCCTTCTATTTTTCTGTCTAACAGCAAAGGTGCTATGAGAGTTAAAGATGTGTGCATCGTTTTCAGAATTACTTGCGATGCACAAAACATAGAAGAGTGAGTTTATCTTCATTCTCATGAAGTTCTCTTTTCTCCTCCATTTGATGTTAATAGTTTTAGAATTAATCCCATTTAAATTTGATGATTTGTCTATACAAATCTAATGGACTATTCTGTGCATTGTTACAGATCTTGACTCAATATTGTTCAAAATCCTCAATTCCTTGATGTGTGCTCTAGGATATTTTCATTTGAAAGTCAGATTACTTTGAAATTTTCATAGGATTTATCAACATGTTCAAATTTATTATCTGTCCCTTCCCATTTCGCATTTTTTTATTTTTCTTTTTTTTTGGGTGAATGACCTTAATCTATGTAGCAGATTGCATCACATTGTTATTGACTACAAGTATTTTTTACATGGGCTGCCAGTGGACTCTGATTATCACAATTGGGTATTATCTGAATTTTCTTATAAACACTCTTTCTTTTTGTATCATTATGTGCATGTTTGTATTTTTGGTTTTAATTAATTTTGGTTTGGTTAATAAGAAAGTGTAGGGATAAGTTTTGGGTTTTCATTTAGTATGTTTGGGATTCGAGCATCTTTATATAGTTGTTTGGGATAGAGTTTAACAGGGATGGTGAAGGCTTAGCATGCTAGGATAATGCCTTTGAGAAGAGGTGATGGATTCCTAAAAAAGATGAGAAGATGACAGTTTACAACTTTACATTAAGCGACATGGCATTTGGAAATGGAGTCAGAATCCAAAACCTTATGGTAGGAAACATGTAAATGTTCAATTTCAATGAATAAAAACTCAAGTCATAAATTTTTCATGGTTGTTTGCAGTTGTTCCTCTGAATGATTATTTGATTTAAAGTTTTCTTTCATTCTTTTCTTTTAGGTTTGGTAAGGTCTAGGAAGAGTTGTTCACTTTTCCAAAAAAGGTCTGGGAAGAGTTGTAGACTTTGTTGGATGAATTATGTGGAAACTTTTGGAAATAAGAGGAAACTATATTCAAGCATTATAAAGCTTTATTCATATGAAAACTATTTTATCAAATTTAGTTTGTTAAATTCTGATTAAGGTGAATGGATAATTCAAAACAATTACACTTATTTTTTATTTGTTCCTTTTAAATGTTGTTACACACAATATATTTATATATTGATTGCTACATCATTATTATGTGATAAAAGTCTTTCCATGTATCATTTGGCTGTCACGTCTACAAAACCCTAAAACTTAATACCACATGCAGAACATGTATAAACTTCAATATCAATGATGTGCCAATGGTGATTAAAGCTTGCAAGGTGTTCCATAATTATTATGAAGTTAGCAAAAAACTTGGTAAAATTGTTGATGTCTGTTTAGGTTTTGTGCAAACGTGATTTTTTCTTGATTCCACTTGCTGAAAACTCACTTCAAATTGCTGCTGTATAGGATTAAAATAAAGGAGGAGCATACTTGGGTCAAAACTATCCGATGGAATGCCCTCATGATAGCTCTTGCAGTTGCTATTGGCTTGCAAAAATGAATGGAAGGACTGCCTTTGTTATTGTAGTGGCTCATCTTGAATTGGCTTGAGTTTTCACTTTTTATTTTATTTTTCAAATATTATTAAAACTATTATAGTTCATGTAAAATTAAAAAGTTTTAATATATAAACTATATTTTCATAAGATTTTCCCGTGCATCGCACGGGTTAGCGACTAGTTTGACATAGAAATCATTAAAAGCATCTAAAATCAAACAAATAAGAATCCTAAACCTAAAATTCTGAAAATTACAATTAAAAATAAAAATTAATAAATAAAGAAAAATCTAATGGTAGATTTTGTCCTATATCACATGCCTTGATCCTTCCCAACGTGGCTTCTGTTTTTACGGGGAAAAGGGGTTAGTATGTATCAATACTTGATACTTGCACAGTGGCACAAATTGTCCTAATTTGCATACTGAATTCAAGGTAGAGTAAAATTTATACTAGTTTCGAAACTTTTTTGCAACCCCCTAAATTTGTGAAAGAATTCCAACCCGTTTTGTTGCACAATTTAAGAAATTCTTGATTTATGTGAATTTTGAAATTGTTGAAAAAATTATATACTTTACTAGAGGTCAAATCGACACATACCTTTGGTGGAATAGATCACCAAATTCTCGGATCTTGTCCTTTGCTTGCTTTACGAACTCCTCACGATCTCCTTTGTGGAACACCTCCAAGTTCCAGGAGAGGCTACTAGAGTCTCTCCTAATTTCCACGCTCCAAATTCTAGGGAACAAGTGATGGTGTCCCAGAGAGATGACTTATTTTGAGAGAGCACTCAAAACTATACGTATGTTCACTCACTATGTCTATCATTTTTTTTCTAACTAATGTAGGAATATTTTAAATACTAGTAGAGATTCACTTACTATCAGATATATGTGATCTCTAAAAGATCTCATCTGTTAAATTTAAATTACTCCACCACTGATATTAATAACTCATATCAATATTTGTTAAGTTTAAATTACCCCACTACTGATATTGATAACTCATATCAATATCAGTTAATTTAAATTTAAACTTACTTATTAGATAACCCATGTGGATGATCCATGGGCTATGGTTTATGGATTGGGTCAAAACTAGCTCAATTTCTAACATCTCCCACTCGTCCACACTAGGTACTACAGTAAAAAATGGCTCCTCTCAATCTCTTGTCGAATCCTCTCTTTATACAAAAAAAAATGGAGTGTGCGACCTGACGAGAAGGTGTAGGGTAAGAGTACTATATTAAGTCACCATCTAAATTAACATAGTACATCACTCATAATATCTCGTCTATGCCCCAGATTATTTGATCACACGCGATCAAGTTTCTTTAATCCCTCGTGAGTTCAAAAAACTCAAAGCAACACTTGATTCTATACCATATAATATGCTCATGATTATGTTGAAAAACAAATTCCTCATAATCGCCTGGGCTATGAGCCATAAAATAAATGGTGTGTTCTAAATAATCTTCCCCAGACACTCATGTCAATTCATTCACACTTGACCGCTTTCCTAGACATGCTCCGCGAGACCGTATATATCATGGCCCTAAGATGACATGCTAAAGTAGCGACATCAAGCATTCACTTCATGACATAGTTCTAGGTCGAAAAAGGCCATAAAATGGACCATATAATGGTCAACTAGGGCTCACATAGTGACGAAGTAGGGATCTATCCAAACACTCCCTTAATTGGTCGGCTATAGCACATACAGTATAATTTGTATGCTACGGTGGAGCTCCCACTCAATTGGGCTTGTCACACTCAAACACCGTACAAATCTTAGTCCAATTGCCACAAAAGCAACCAACATGAGTTTCTCAACACAGTTACACATCAAGTTCCTATCCAAGATCTCACATTTGGCTTTATTCAGGCTTCATGAAGTTGTGGATACACTTCAAGTGCGACTCCCATAAGTCTCATCTTAGCCTAGCTAAGGCAACATTCATTATATTATCTTACATGCCTCCCTAAGCATCATGATGATCACTTACTTGATTCACAGAAAAACAAAGTGATCACTATGTCTCATCCTCCTCGCTACTCAAGCGCTAGGGTGATCGTCTATGTGAGTAGACCAATCTAAGTTTGGTGACATATTCTCAAATAATGTGTGCTCAGTATGCAATATCAATCACATCACAAGATAAATCAAAATGAATAACATCATTATTGCATAAAGTATGAATAAACATAAATGTCCATAAGGTATCCAAAAACATATCAAATCCTACAAAGTCCCAAACTCCTAACATGAGCCTAAAAAGCATCTCTAGCAATGACTTTAGTAAGTGGATCAACCACCATCCTGCTAGTGGAGATATGTTGGAGGATCACCTCTCCTTGTGTAATAGCAAGACGAATGTAGTTATAACGAGTCTGTATGTGTTTGCTTTTGCTATGATACTTAGGATCTTTAGCATGAGCCAAGGCTGCCATACTATCACAATACATCTTTACAGCTTCATCTGCAAGAGATGTCACCTTTAGGCTTTGGAAAAATCTCTTTAACCAAACAGCTTCTTGTGTTGCTGCTGAACAAGCAACATACTCAGACTCCATTGTGGATAAAGCAATGCAAGACTGTTTCTTACTGCACCACTAAGTAGAAATACATAACCTGTAGTGGACTTGCGTGCTCATCTCTATCACTGGCCTAGTCAGCATCAGAATAACTTCTCAATCTCAAATCTCCACCCTGATAGCAAAGAATGAGATCCAATGTCCCACAAAGGTATTGAAAAATCCTCTTAACGACTTGTCAAGGAATAGGTCCTGGATTACTTTGATAACGACTAACCATAGCAACTACAAAACAGATGTCTGGTCGAGTACACAACATAGCATACAACAAACTTCCAACTGCACTTGCATAGGGAACTCTTGCCATTTCTCTCTTTTCCTTTTTTGATTTAGGGCAATTTTCAAGGCTTAATGTATGTCCCTTCACAATTGGAGTGTCTATGAGTTTGGAATTATGCATACGGAATCGCTCTAAGATCATCTTTATGTAAGTTTCTTGAGATGAACCAAGAAGCTTCTTTGAGCGATCCCTGAAGATATTAACTCCAAGCACATAATTAGCCTCACGCATGTCGTTCATTTCAAAAATAGAGGACAACCACCTTTTAGTGGTGACAATCATCTCCATATCATTTCCAACCAATAAAGTGTCATCCACATACAAAGATAGGATAAGTAAACTCTTTCCTGATCGTTTGACATACACACAATGGTCTTCTTCCATCATTTCGAAACCAATCGAAATAATAGCCTTATGAAATTTGAAATACCATTGTCTAGAAGCTTGCTTTAGGCCATAAATGGAACGCTTAAGGCTGCACACTTTTCGCCCTTGTTCCTTGACCTTAAAGCCAATAGGTTGATCCATATAGATCACCTCGTCTAGTTCTCCATTGAGAAATGTAGTCTTCACATCCATTTGGAAGAGTTCCAAATCCAAATGTACAACAATAGCTAGAATAAGGCGAATAGAGATAAATCTCACTACTGGGGAGAAAGTCTCTTCATAATTTATCCATTCTCTTTGGGTATAGCCTTTCGCCACAAGACGAGCCTTATATTTGTCAATTGATCCATCTGCCTTGCGCTTTATTTTTAAGACCCATTTGTTTCCAATGGTCTTGCACCCAGGCGGAAGGTCAACCAACTCCCAAACTTGATTATTTGCCATAGAATCCATCTCATCCCTCATAGCAACTATCCATTCATGTGAAGCAGGTGAAGCTAATACTTCCTCAGAGGAAGCAGGCTCATCAAGGTCCAGTGAATCACATATAAAAATTCCCCCTCAATCTCAAAATGACAACGGGGAATAGTTCCACGTTCACTTCTACGTACCTTGGATCCTTGTGTGTCACTATCTAGCGATTTGCTCCCACAAGGAGCCAAATCACTCCCACTATCTTTGGCAATTTCAGGATGAAGTTGTGATTCTCCACCCTCTCCCAAAGATGGTATGACACCTTCACGTTCTTACAGCTCATAAAGCTAAAGATCTTGCTTTGCTTCACTGATGCTTGGAAAATCATCTTCAATGAAGTTGACATCACGAGACTCTATCTTAGTCATTCCACTATAAGAATGTTCACCATACATTACATACCCCTTTGAGCTTTCTGAATATCTTATAAAGATTTTCTTACTTGCTCTAGGGCCCAATTTCCCATACTTATAGGAAGTACTGTGAACAAAACCTGCACAACCCCAAGGCCACAAGTTTTCCGAATTGGGTTTTGCACTAATCCATAACTCATATGGTGTTGTGGGAACTGACTTAAAAGGCACACAGTTAAGGATGTAGGCAGCAATCAACAATGCATCCCCCCAAAATGAAATTGGAAGGTTAGATTGTGCCATCATCGATCTAACCATCTCTAATAGAGTACAATTCCTTCTCTCTGCAACACCATTTTGTTGTGGAGTGCTAGGAATCGTCAATTTCCTGCGTATCCCTTTTTCCTCACACAGTTTCTAAAACTATTTCAACAAATATTCATGACCCCTATCAGTTCGAAAAACCTTTAGGTTCCTTTCTTTCTGATTCTCAACCTCTGCCACAAAGCGCTTAAAGCAATCTAATGCTTCAAAGCGATGGGAGTTAATAGACATAACTAAAACGTGAAATGTGAGAAAATAAGAGGCGTCATGGTGTGCCTTAACATTCATAGGTCCACATATGTCCAAATGGAATAATTCCAACGGATGAGTTGCCCTTGGAACCTTACCAAAAGGCCTCCTACAGGCCTTTCTAGCTAGACAAGATTCACACATAGGTAGGCTTACATTAGTGATAGACCCCAATAGGCCTTCTCTAGCTAGTCTAGCCAATCTATCTTTTCTTATGTGTCCAAGTCTATCATGCCACATTACAGAATCAGAAACATCATCATTATGAGCAATAAAAGAAAAAGAGGAATGATCCAAATCCAACATGAAGAAATTATTAGATAAATAACCATGTCCATACAAGGTTTTATTTAAATAAAAATCCAACTGATGACCATCGAAACAGAAACTAAATCCAAGTCTAAGCATAGTAAGTACTAAAAATAGATTACATTGGACACCAGGTGCATGAAGTACATCATGAAGAAGTAATGTACGTCCCAAACGCAATTTGAGTTGGTAGGTTCCAACTCCTATGACTTCTTCTTAAGCTCTGTTACCCAAAATAACGTACTATATGCCTGTTGGTATCTTTTTGTAATCCACACACCCAACTCTATCTCTGGCTATATGTTTGGTTGCTCCTGAATCTACAATCCACCCAGGAATAGTATGAGCAACAAAAACATGTGTACAAACATAAGTAATAGCAGAGTTGTTAAGAAATGATACCTTCTTCGGCTCAGTGCACTCACAAGCGAAGTAACCCTTCTTACCACAGTTGTAGCACTTAATCTTTGCCTTGTCCTTCTTGGCACGCTTGCCCTTTTGGCGTTTTGCTATCTTGCCTTCTTTAGGCCCAAGGTTACCAGCTCCTTTGGCATTCCTCCCTTGTCCTTTGCGTTTAGACTTGAATACCTTCCGCTGCCTAGATTGGGCGACAAGAAGGGTGTTTTGGTGCGCCCATATGCGCTCTGCCTCAAGCTCGAGATGACGAGAAATACCAGCAAAAGTCTTGATATTCTCACTATGTGTCAAAACAAGCTTCATTTTCCCGCAAGTAGGTTCAAGCAGTGAACGTATCACCGATGTGACATGTTGTTCATCAAAGAGATTATTGCCAACAGCCTGTAGGTCACGGATCAATGCTGACATTGTCCTTAGATGTTCAGCCATGCTATGCTTTGAATCCATAACATATTGCTCAAACTTCAAAGTAAAAGCTTGTAACCTAGTTGCCGAAGTCCCTCTATAGGTAATCTTAAGTTGGTTCCACATCTCTTGGGCATTTGGGTAGTCCTCAAACTCCCCAATAAGATCATTGTGCATGCTACTCAACATAGTGAAGTGTGCACAACGATCTTTCTTAACCCAAGACTCATAGGCCTCTAAGTCATGGCGATGTTGGGCAGTATTCCCATTTTCAGGTTGCATCATCCCATTGGTTAGGGTTTCAAGGACCTCTTGTTCATTAAGCAGATATTGAATTTTTCTATGCCACATATCATAGTTGGTTCCATCTAGTTTCTCTCCTTTAGTTAAATCAGCAACTACATTCTTAGTGGCCATGTTCACTACATTCATTACACAAGTTGACATTAGCACATACATTCTTAAATTTTATTTCAAAAAATCCAACTAGACCATGACATTCCTTCTACATAGTGACATCGAAAATTACGCTAAGCTCATAATCATCTCTCACTATGTAAATTGGAATAACACATCTAATTGATTTTTAAAAAAATTGGTGAAGAATATAACATCACACCATCCACATATTAAATTATACATATAACATGTGTCCATACATCTTTGTGCACAACACATTGTGCATGGGCTCCACTATAAGCCCTATTGGTAATTTCATACAACATGCTAAGACAAAATTTGAAAATTATAGGTAACCGTGAAACACATCCCCTTACATGGCTTCCAAAATTAAATTACATAGCCTTAAATTACATTGCCAAAAACAATGGCCCAAAAAATTGCCAAAAAACACATTTAAGTACCCTACTACAAAGATAATATTTGTAATTAAAAATTGGGGATGCCACGTTACCAAATAATTTCAAAAATTTTCTTATCCATCCACAATAACAATAAATAAAAAATATACATGCTGCATAAATTACCAATATAATCTCTAACTATAGAGATGAGCCAAAAAGTCTCATAAACCCTTTGGACACATATTCAATCATATCACAATATGTTAAAAAGACATCATAAATTAATTCAAAGATTAAAAGCATGCATAATTATACAGAAAATTAGAAAACTAATCTCACAATTTTCTCATACTACCACAATTCTATTTTAACATCACAGTGAAAAAAGAAATGCCACTACAATTACATATATGTCACATTAGAAAAAAAAATGTGGTCTAAACAAAACTAAGAATACATAGTGTTTTACTATAAATTAAAATAAATAATAAGAAAACCCACTATGCATGTTATAACATTTGATTTTGATATAATTTTCTATATTGTTATTAACCCAATTCCTTTGTAAACTATGTTACAAATTTACACAGCATTTATAAATAATATTACAAATCCACACAACCACTTGCGTGTGGCTTATTACTTGCACAGTTTCGTTGTTGAAGGAAACAACAACTATTTGTGATACACCAACGTGATCTGCAATCTGCACAACGTGATCTGCGTTTGGCTTATCACTTGCACACGCAAGTGGAGCACAATATCCTTATAAAAAATGTAACTAATACACCAACGTGGGGCCCTTTTATTTGTGTGCAACTGAAACAAGGACAAAGTTGTGCTCAAGTGTACCTAATACACTAACATTAACGTGGGGCTCTATTTTTTTTTTTTTTCTTTTTAGATGACCACTTAAACAGATAGTGGTTACGTGGGGGTCTCTAGGACTCATGGCCGAAGCAACTTTTGGCCCTTGAATAGTGTATACATAGTTATTCACTTGGTCCTCTGTGTAGGACTAATGGTACGTGGCTTACAAATCTTAAGGTGTTCCATTTTAATTACAACTTTATTATTTAAAGTCTAAATTAAGCATGTAAACAATCAAAAAAAAAAATTACAGCTTTTTATGTTTTTCTCTACATGCCATAACATGCTTCTAAAAATTACAGATCTGAAAATTAAAAATTACTTAAACTTTTAATTTTTTTAGCATGTATATAAGATTACATATATCATAGATCATGTCATCATTCAAGAGAGAAAACAAGCAAAAAATAGCTCTGATACCAATGTTGAAAAAATTATATACTTTACTAGAGGTCATATAGACTCATACCTTTGGTGGAATAGATCACCAAATTCCCGGATCTTGTCCTTTGCTTGCTTTATGAACTCCTCACGATCTCCTTTGTAGAACACCTCCAAGTTGCAGGAGAGGCTACTAGAGTCTCTCCTAATTTCCACAGTCCAAATTTTAGGGAACAATTGATGGTGTCCTAGAGAGATGGCTTATTTTGAGAGTGCACTCAAAACTATATGTATATTCACTCATTGTGTCTATCATTTTTTTCTAACTGATGTAAGAATATTTTAAATACTAGTAGAGATTCGCTTACTATTAGATATATGTGATCCCTAAAAGATCTCATCTGTTAAATTTAAATTACTCCACCATTGATATTGATAACTCATATCAATATCTATTAAGTTTAAATTACCCCACACTACTGATATTGATAACTTATATCAATATCAGTTAGTTTAAATTTAAACTTACTTATCAGATAACCCATGTGAACGATTCATGGGTCATGGTTTATGAGTTGGGTCAAAACCAACCCAATGTCTAAGAGAAATGAATAATTTCAGGGATATAAATCTTTTATCTATACTATTATTTAAGGGACTTCCCCTGTTTGGATTCCACATTTTTTAGTTCAAAAATGCTCCTACACCCCTACGTTTAAGTAGAGACAAAACTAAAGGATAATCCAGTAAAACTGCAATTCTAACTCCCACTAAAACATTGCCTAAAAAACATGACCACTCTCCTGTTAAGTTTTAAATTATTTTATCTACTTTTAAATTACTTTTTCAAAATAAAAATGATATATATTAGTTTTTATTTATTAATTATTTATTTTGTTTTTTTATGTGATATGTGACATTTTTTTTAATTTTATTTTTAAATTTTTAAGAAAACCGTGGGTGGGTTTTTTTTAAAGAAGGTGGGGGTAGTTTTATTTTTTTACAAAACCTGGGATAGGCGTTTTTTAATAGAAAACCGTAGGGTAGTTTTTTTAGAAGGTGAGATGGTTTTTTTTAGGAGAAAGTGGAGATTGTGGACAATTTTTATTTTTTCACTTTTTTGTTATTAGTTTTTGTTGATTTACAGTTTTAACCTTATTTTTTATTTTTTAGGAATAATAATAAGTTAATTAAATTAGGAGTATTTTTGTAAGTTGAAAACATAATAACTAACTTTTTGAATCCTCTCAATATATAGAGAAGATAAAACAAAATAAAAACACAATTTTTTTTTCTACAAAATAGGACCAGTAACAAAAAAAAAAAAAAAGCGTCATCGCACGCGCGAAGCGCGTGTGATGAGGCTAGTAATATTTATTGTAATTGAAACAGTATCACTTTTATATAAGTTTATCACTAACACTAATTTTGACTGAAATCAAAATTTGCTATACTAAAACTAAATCTTATGTTCGGTTATGAAAGTTCACATTTTTTCAGATATTTCATTTGATGTACATTTGATCATTGGTGGTTTGCCTCTAGTTTTGAAGGGAATTGAAATATCTTGTGTTAGCAGTCGAAGATTTGTTTTCATTGAATGGTCGGATTTTCTAGTCAAAGCTAGTCAAACTTCTTTTTTGTCATAGAACTCCTGAGTAGGACTTAATTTTATAAATTTAGCCCAATTGTGGTGTTTGGGGATGATTTTGTGGTCGAGTTTGTTTTCAGTTGAAATTAGATATTCTCAATTTTCATGTTTAAACAATAATGCACTTTGAAATAGACATCTTTATTTCAGAGTAAATTGGAGAGAATTATGATCTGTTGGAAACTAGAGTGGTGATTTCCTAGATAACGTAAAAGCTATTAGAAGTTAAGTTATTATATTAGAATAGAGGAAAATGACCTCTAAAATGAATCTACGTCATTGTCTAAATATAATATTTCAAATCTAATTATGTATCAAGTGTCACTTCATTCATTTATAACTATAAAGTTATAAATGATGTGGCACATATACACTGTTAAATTAAAAACATAGAATCTTAACTTATTTATAAATAAAATTGAAAAAATCATAAGCGTGTTTTACCTTAATCTGACATTACGAGTCCGTTTAGATAGAACTTATTGCTGAAAACTGAAAACTGAAAACTGAAAATACTGTAAAAAATAATTTTTTAATGTGTAAAAATTACTGTTTATCCCAAAAAATACTGTTCATTGGCCTAAAATCACTGTTCATGGCCAATGAACAGTAACACATGCGCGTGGAAAAAAAAAAAAACTAGCCAGACGTGGACGCAGCCCTCCTATCCAAACGCATTCTACATTGGGCGGTTTTTAAATTAATACGGTCTAAAATACCACATTGGTTAGTTAGTAAGTGAATCTTTGGTGTATATATCTCACTAGTACTTACAAATGAGATCTTTTAGGGATCACATATATCAGTAAGTGCTAGTGTTCCACATCGGTCAGTTAGTGAGTGAGTTTTCGATTAAGAATTGAAGTAATTTCAAGGAAAAAACTATGTGATTTACATATATAAAAATACAAAACGTCAGCACTCAATTACTTTGTGCGTGCAAAATTGTTTGACAACCATCCTGCTTTTGTAATAGAGATATAACTTTCATACGTCAGGCCATTCAATCAATCCAAAATCTTAATATTTTTTCAAAGTGAGAAAACTTTGTGGATCCTCCAAAAGAATTTGCTAAGATGGTTTTTTCCAATTCTGTGACAGGACGTGTTTGCTATTGTCAAAATGCCAGAAGAGATGATAGAACTTTATGATCTCTATTGACTCTCAGCTGCTCTTGAAGCTTTCATACCAAAACCATGCTTTGCCTTCTCAACCCTGTTCAAAACGTCAAGTACGATTTGCTTTGAGTCCATTTCTAGTTATTGAGAGTTCAAAATATAATAAATGAATAAGTTCATAACAGGAAGCACGAGATCATGTAAAATTTAAAATAGGTTTTATCACAACAATTGAAATTGAAGAAGATGACGTCATTCCTATGACAATCTCATTTATAGGCAGAAGAACCAGAAAAGGTTTTTTTTTTATGTTTTTTGTTTTTTGTTTTGTTTTACACAATATAAATAGTTTCTGGGAAATATATACTCTTCAGTCTTCACACTTTCAGCCAAGCGCAATGACTTTGGGTCACAAAAAAGGGAAAGTGAAATTGGTTCTCTTATCAATTGAAGGTAACAGATGATGCAGCATATGAGATCAAGCATTTAATGACAGTACTGAAAATTTGTGTCAAACTTCTCTCTTTCGCTAAGTTACACACACACCTTGTAGGTCTTGAAATCAAGACCTCATCTTCTAGAATATTTAGTGAGAGCTCATTGGCGTGTTAAAACTGTCTTACTAGAATATTTATGTCCAGAATTTCTGCTTTTAGATTTTTTTTTTCTTTTCTAAAATAGGTTAAATAATTACAAGAATAAGGATTAAAAAAAATTGAAGTATGCTTTGACCCTAAGCCTAAGAGAAGAGGGATAGAGATTCAAACTATAGTTTTCGCTTGATGAGGCGTCGTCCCCAACTGATTGTGCTACTCCTTGGGGTTTTACAAGATATATATTAAATTATCAAATAATTATAAACTTAGAATGTTGTACACATTACAAAACGCATCTTCACTGCCCTTGTCCATCTACTCCCCATCATATTGCACTGGCCATCTCTACTGATGTTGAGGTTATAGCTATGAAGCACGGGTGCAGGTGCAGGTGCAGGTGCGGGTACGGGTACGGGTGCGGGTACGGGTGCGGGACTCGGCAATTTTGAAAAAAGTGGGTGCGGGTGCGGCGGGACTCGGCAATTAAAAAATTATTAAAAATATTTTTATTTATATTTTCTATATATTTTTACTATTAAAATATTCTTAAAAAACATATTACTAATTTACTATGCATTGATTCACAAAACAAAGAAAGAAAAAAGCAAGAAACACAAAACACAACACAAAACCAAAAAGAAAACACAAAAGAAGCAACAAATATTCAAAATAAAATTAAGGAATGATAGATTTAGGGTTTTTGGGTTTCATTTAGAGCCTATTTCGGCTGTTGCAGCAAGATTCGAGGCCTGTTTCGGCCGTTTCGGTCGTCGGCCGATACGGACCGATACGGCCGAAACAGCCCGATTCTAGCCGAATCGGCCCGAATCTGCTCGAATCGGCGCCGCGTCGGCGCGATTCAAGCCGCGTCGGCGCGAGTCGGCAGGAAAAAGAAGATGCCACGTGGCCGACGCGGCCGGATGCCGCACCGACGCGCGAGCAGCGGCGTCCCTCGCGCGTCGGCGAGTCCAGCCGCGTCGGACGCGGGTGCGGCACCTCCGGTGCCGCGTCCGTGCATCCCAGGGTTATAGCGCTATGCTATCCTTGATTGAAGGATACTGATTTGCCTATTATTTTACCATATACCCGTCTCCAACCTATGATATTCTCTAGCTATTGTCTAGTATTTAAAAGAAATGACTTCAACATGGAATCATGATTCTCAAGTATTGAAACTTGATCTATGGGGCAAAATTAATATGCAATGGAAGGATCATTAGCACATATGACAAACACATTGACTTTTTCTAATCGCAATTATAGCAATTTCCCTATATTTTAAGTAACTAATAAGTAAAAAGAAATGAGGAAGATATTTATAAGCAAAAAAGAAGAAGAAAACTGGAACTCACGTTGGAGCAAGTTTGCCAAGACTATCTAGCTCCTCACCAGTGTCCTCATCCAGGACTCTCCCGGATATCTCAATGATGTAAGATCTATCTCTAGCAGTGGGAAGCCCTCTACTAGCAAGCAAATCTAAATCTTTTTGATGAAGCTCTCTCCCATTTACAAAAACACCAGTATTTCCACCAGCACAATTCTCTGGCATGGAATAATTAAACTCTTCAATGAACGGCTGCAAGAGAAATGTCATTCATCAGCAATACAGCAAGGAAATAACCAATAGCATACAACTAATGCACTAATACAATGTGGACTTACGGGAATTATGCCAAGGCAGGGCCCGCCCATTACACCCCAGAATCCAGCTCGGAAGTCATACCTGGTTTAAACAAGTTGAACAAACACAAATCCATTAAAACAACTGCAGTAAGAAAGATGAGCGCATGATTCTATCAAAAGCAAAGTAGCAACAGAGAACATTTATAATAGTATTTAATGAAGAGTATTTTGATTTCCATGTACAAGAATCAAATAGTATGCATGTAAAGCAGAAAGATTATACCACATAAATGAGAACCAGTTAGCTTAATCTACTTACCAATATTTCCCAGGATGAATTTGTCCAGCCTGCTTTTCAGCCTTCTTAACCACACGTTCTGGTATGAGATGCCCATTTACTGATATGTTACTTCTGCTGTGTTCATCTGTTTGATTAGATCTAGATAAATCCTTAAAGCTCTTCTTGATAATGCTTGCAAAAAATGAATCACCCCCTTTGTTTCTGGGCTGATCATCTTCTCTGCCTGCATCACCAGAATCTTGAGAAACCCCCGTATTAGAGTACTCATTGAATGACACCTCCATCTCAGTTGCAAGTGATACCTCTTTCAAAGAATTTTGACGTGAGGCAGCCTTATTAGGTTTCACTTTTTCTTGATCTGAACGACTACTTCGATTTCCCTTCCCCAGCCGGTTCACTGCATGATTACTAGAAGAGTAATCAAAATGGTCTTGAAGTGGTGAACCAGGAGGTGGTGGAGACAGAATGGCTCTGATTGGCCCCTGAGTGGAGTTGTTCACCTCTTTTGAAGCAATTAAGACTTCTGGACCATTTTCTTCATCAGAGGTGCTAGGAGATGAAGAATGAAAGTTCTCATGAGCCTTGTTTGAGTTTAAACCTAGGCCCATAGGCAATGAAACAGGTTCTCTATCTATTGACTGAAAATCGTAACCAGAATCATCATAATCAGAAGAGAAATTAGCACTAGTCCGATTCATGTGGCTTTGGAAATGTGGAGCACTATCTCTCACTACCTCATTAGAGCTACCATCAACATCTATTGGAATATCCTTTGTTTCCGCATGAAGTGAAAGAACTAGTTTTTTGTTGACAACAGCAAAATTGATTATCACAGAACAGGCCCCACAACGCATCTTTTGTTGATTCCTCACTGTAAGCAGTACTTTCTTTGGAAGTTGCAGTAGCCCAAAGCAATTATAGCATGTAAGAAAGGGGGCACCACCAGCTATGGGACGGCGATGGCGGCCACCACTGGCTAACACAACCCTACGAGGATGGCAGCGAACAAAACCACCCATCTCAGGATTAAAATCACTTGGCCATCTTGTGTGGCGCTGTGCATCACTAATGTTTGATGGAGGAATCATAGTCCTAGAATTATGAACACATGGACCAAATGCCCCAAGTTTCTCATGATGGTACATAGCAGGATTGTTTGGAACATCAGGAAACCTTTTATTGCAAAAAGAAGGGGGTCGAACTGGAGCTGAAACTCGATGAAGTTTGTCATAGCAATGTAAACAAGGGCAAGAAGGCTGGTGAAACACTGAGTTAGGTGGGTATGGCTCAAATGAGTCAGGATTAGTATCAATATACTGCCCAGAATAGTAAGGATGTAATGGCTGTTGTGGGTATTGACCAGGTAACTGGTGAGGATTTCTCCTGAGCATTTGAGATCCAAAAGGATCACCATATCCAGGATTATGCATCGAAGGATAGAAGCTATGGCTATGCATAGCCACTTCATGCCTGTTGGTATAAGGATATGGATCAGGCCAATGATTTGAATAAGGGGGTCCGGTAACATGTTTATCAGGAAACTGCCTATTTGACACTGAAGAACCATTTTGAAACCAATTATCAGGACCACTAGGGGGTCCGGTAACATGTTTATCAGGAAACTGCCTATTTGACAGTGAAGAACCATTTTGAAACCGATTATCAGGGCCACTATAAGGATCCGGAGGAACCATCCTGCCATCAAGAGGAACCTTCTCTTTTGGTTTATCAACCACATTACAAGACCGACTAAGTTGATCCTTTAGTTCATCCAGCTTCCTCAAAAGCTCAGCTCGATCTTCTTGAAGATACTTGACCCTATTAGCCCCATCAGGGTCATTAAGGTTTGTCAATGGTTCCCCATAATTATAAGAAGAGTCCACATTGTAATTTGATGGGCCCTCATCAGGATAGTTTGAAGTTGAATACCTCACACCTTCAACATCACTTCTTGTTTTTCTTTGAAACCCCTCCATCTCACCTCTCTCCCCCATTTTCCAATCAGACATTTGTCCCAATCTTAGCAACCCACTCGTAGTTCTAATTTCTGGATTTAGTTCCCCTTGCTCCCTTCCCATTGCACCAACCAATTCATTTCTATCTGCATTCATATCAAGACCAGTCTCAGTGACCCATTTATCAGTTGTAAGCTTAGATTGATCACCATATCTCTCACCATGCCCAACATCATCCTTCTCTGAATCCATTTGACTACATCTCAAAGAGCCACCATTTGGCTTAACATCAGTATCAGAAGCATCACTCAAATCAACCATTCCTTTCTCTGAGGAATGGTCTGATTTAGCAGGAACTCCAACAACTCTTTCTTCATCTGACAAACCATCTGCTTGGACATTCTTCTTTTTTGCTGCAAATTGAACAAACAATAATACTATAATCAAACAATTAAAAATGCACTTATTAAGAGGGAAAGAAAACCGATTGATTTTCTATTCAGTTGCAAAAAACACAAAGAAAATGCCCAGCAATAATTAAAATCTAGAACCACAAGTTTTTGGATTTCTTTAGGATTGTATTAAAAAAATATATATTAAAAAAAAAATTAAAGCCTCAATCCCACAAAGCCAATAATGTCCGGATTTTTTTGTTTTTGGGTTCTAATTCTATCAGTGGAAATTTGAAGATTCTGACTAATAAATTTTCTTGTCACCAATAAAAAAGGGATGCTCATACTCCATTCTTTAATCACTATCACTAAAAGAAAAAAAAGAAAAGGTAGTTTGGATTGGTAAGTAAAACAAACATTTTGGTTAGGAAACAGCTAAAATTAGTCTGAAAAAGTAATCATTGTGAGATGAGTTTACCTCGAAGAACAGCACCGCAACCACCGCACTGATAAACAGAGTAATCAGCGAGCTCAGGGAGAAGATTTTCGCACTTTGGGCACCGAACCAACCGTACTTTAGCTCTTTTGTCCGCCATGTGAAACCTCAAACACAATACAACGATGTAGTACCAAACAAAACAATATATCTATCTATCTATCTATCAAGCTAGAAAATGAAATATTTGAAACATAGAATAGAAGATAAAAAGAAAGAAACTGTTTCTAGTCAAACCCAAGGACAAAAGACAACATAGTATCAAAGTATGTATGAGTTCAGCAGAGTCAAGTGTTGTTGTTGGTTGGCACTCACTCACATTCTTTTCTCAGAATATACATATATTATAATAATGTAATTGTTGTCCTGAGTTTTCTTTTTTCTTTTTTTTCCCAGGAACCAAACAGGAGACAAAGGGAGGAAGGCTTATGGATTTTTTTTTTTAAATTTTTAATTTCTTGGAAAAGTAATGGGAAGAAGCTTAGAAATTGTGAATGGGTCTGGAATTTTTCTATTCTAGGATACTTTTCTTTTTGGGCTTGAGAGAGAGAGAGAGAGAGAGAGAGAGAGAGAGAAGGATCGTTTTCCAATGTGGTGGCGAAATGAATCAAATGATATGATCTGGCCAAGGTATTAAAGGAAACAAGTAGGGAAGTGCAAAGCTAACAAGTGATCAAAGCGACGACGTTTGGTTTAACAAAACGTGGAGAACGACATCGTTTCCAATGATGCCTTGGCTTTGCTTTTGGTTCAAGTTGAAGAAAATCGGCGACTTTTTGGTTCGACTCACTCCACTTCACTCCAGTTATGGCTTCTACCACTCCATCTTGCTTTAATTGTACGTTTTCGGTTTTTCAATAAATTGTCTTAACTAACTAATCTGATGACAACAATAAATTTATTATTATCAATTCTATTATTTATATTGCTTCGTTTGTTTTGATCCTCAATTTTGATACTAAAAGTACTTTCAATTTATTCTCTTATAAGTTTTTCAACTAATAGGTTAAATACGTTAAAAAAAAAACTGCCAATAACGTTTTACTCCTAAAAAAGTGCTTTTAATTTTTCTTTAAATCCTGAATTTAAGCTCTTTTTTATTATTATTATGAATGTATAGTAAGTGGCTAAATTTGAGGATAGAAGATAAGTAGTAACTCTCATCAATAAATTAAAATTTTCTCTTAAACAAATATAAGAAACAATTGAGGAAAGATATGTAAATAATAATTTGGATAAATGTTTCTATACTTCACTAAAAAAAGGGGGGGGGTTTAGATATGCCCACAAATGTGGGACTAAATTCAGTACTGATAATAAAAAGGACTGGATATTCCTTTTTATTATTAGTATTAATAATATAAAAAAATATGGATTTTAACTCAATACTGATGAAAAATTATTTCACCTGTAAACGCATAATACTCATGACACCCTTAGGATTTTTTTTTTTTTGGAATGAAAAATATAGTAATCTCAATTATAATAAATGCAAATTATTAACCTTTATCCAACAAAATAGAAGAGCCTATGAGCACGCGCAAAAGCTAGTTACTATTATTATGCATACATTTAGTTTCACACCAGATTTTTTTACATTTTAAGAGCATTCATATCCTCTTAAGTCTCATCTCATATAAAGAAATATATTTTGTCTCACCAAACATACCATTCACATATAAAGAGGCGTATGCATATCTTATCAAAATTCAAAATGCAAAATATGTGATATCGTTCATCAAAAAGTACAAAAACAAGCCTACTTCTGGTGAGGTATTTTGCAAAAGAATTGCATCTTCTTTTCTTATTCCACCATAAAAGTTTTACCAATTAAACTAATTGAAACCCACAAAATGTATTGTTAAAGTAGTTAGGTGCAATAATCAAAGTGACTTGTTGTAACGCAAAATACTTTTTTTTTTGTGGCATTTTCAAATGTGAATGAAGTCAACTCATTCTTTATTTTACAATATATCTCATAAAAATAGTCTTACTTTTATACTACACTAGGAGAGAAAAAGAGAGGAAAGAGGGTAAAAAAAGAATAAATAACTTATACCCAAGGCTTATGATCATGGTAGCAAGTTGTAAAAATTCATGCAAAATGCCTCACTAAATGTTCTATTTTTTGTGCATTTTTTTTAATAGAACCATATATTTTTGTATATTGATGGGTTTTACATAAAGGTATTTGCAATGCAATTCAGTGTAGTTTTGGATCATTTTTAGTACTGTACTTTGCAATGCGGTTTGGTCGAAACCATCTATTAAGTTCTTGGTTAATCAAGAACTATTAGGAAGGTAAGGGGTTACTTCGAGGGTAACTGTCCTCCAGAACTGAGAAAAGAGTAGGGAGTAAGGAAATTAGAGAGTTGGAAGATAAGGAAGAGAGCAATTGGATTGATTCTACTTGTTTTACTTCAATTTTACATTCAGACTTATATACACAAGTCATTCTATGTTCCCTCCAAAACTAACAACTAACTAACTTCCTAACTAACATGCCAGCTCACTTACATGCCAGCTCATCAACTAACAACCTAACATACAATGCAACACACAACTACATAAAGTGTAATCCATACATCAGTGACTAAATAATCCTATACCAGTGACTAATTCCCTCAGAATTAACAATACAATCCTGGTTATGGTTGATGCGAACCTCAATCGACACACTTTGAGACCCAACAAAAATATTGGAATACTTGCCTAAGAAAGCTAAAATTCAGATTTTTGATAGAAATCCTGACCCAACGTTTATAATGGAAACGTGAACCAAAGATATAAGTTGACCTTGACCCAATGATTATAAAGAATCACGAACCAAAGGTATAAAGTTTGAACGCCACAAGGAAGAATCCTTGATAAGTTCACAATTCTTGAAGAACCAAAAGAGAGCAAAGCCTCACCTTTTCTGATTAATCAACCCAAATCTCTTGAATCAGTCCATTAAGTGCTTCTTTGATCTTCTTGGATTTTACTCTTGTAATAGGCCCAACTGGAATATGCAATGGATTCTTGAATGCTTGTTGATTCTCATCAATGGTACTTGGGTTCCTAACATCAACCCTTCTCCATCAAAACATCTTGCCCACAAGATGTGGAAACTACTGCTGAAGTGTCACAAGATCCTCCCAGGTAGCATCCTCAATAGAACACCCTTGCCATTGGACCAACAGTTGAGTAATAGTCCTCCTGCACAACTGAAGTGACCTGGTCTGCAGAATTGCCACAAGTTCAAGGGTAAGAACACCTTGGGAATTGACAGAAGGCAAAAGAGCAAGAGGGACAGTCCTGTGGCCTAACTTAGCCTTTAAACAAGACACGTGGAATACTGGGTGAATAGAGGAACCAGCAGGAAGGTCCAATTTATAAGCAACCTCACCAACCCTTTGGATGATTTGGAAAGGACCAAAGTGTTAGGATGTGTGCCCTTAAATCCTATTGTATGATACTATGTATGACATTATGTTGTGATTAATACAGTTATTTTATTATTATCTAAAAATAATAGTAACATGAATATTGGACATTATCATATAGTCCATGAGATGCATAGTATGTGATTTATGTGATTTAGTCCTAGAAGATATAAATCACAAGTTCTTTGTAAACTCAGAATTTTAGTTCGTAGTTGGTGACGAAATTGGGCATTTCATCTACAAAGACTATAACATATCAACTAAAATGATTTGTCTTGATCATGAAAATGGAGATTTCTAGTTGGTATGTTGATATGTTTTAAGAGTTAAAACATATTGAACTGGACCGCTGTGAGATTTATTATTCTCCTAACGACTGTCAAATGAATAATAAAGTCATGACTTATTTACATGAACTCTTAATCCTGAGAGAATAATGGACTTGATCATGAAGTGTAGGTTGCTTTGATATATCAAGAGTGAGGTCTAAAGTCACGATCAAAACTTCAATATGTTGGGCAACCACATTTAGTGTTGATGGAACATATATTCTTAAGATGGAATTCATAGTCTTTTAACGGAAATACAAAATATTCCCTTGAGATAAGTTTAATGGGTTTAGTTATTCAGAGTATTTGGCCTAACCACTTTAGTAAGGAGTTACTAAAGTATGTATTTAAGGAATTGGATTTCATAAATATATGATGAATAACTTAAAGGATTAAACCGGGTACTCAAAGAATTAAGATGTAGTAATCTTCAAAGTGACAATCTATATTCATGACTTTGCGTTACTACGAATATTTTATGAAGGGGTTGCATGTACAATAAAGTCTTAGGATATAATTTATAAATAAGGCCTAGAGTGCAACTATATTTATATAGTGGTATTAAATATAGTTAATGGTAACTTTGGACTTGTCAAGAGTTGACAGAAAAGCCCAAGGCCCATTGGAGCTAGTGTCTTATTGGTCTCCTTCGGTCTCACTCCAAGCCACACACTTAAGCCTAGTTGGAAAGGCCCAAAAGGTCAGCCCAATTAGATAATCAGTTAGATACAAAGGGATAAACATATAGAATTTTAAGTAAGGAACAACATTATTGTGAAATGGGTGTATGTGTGAGTGTAAACCACTCTCTCTAATTCTCCCTTGGAAACTGATTGAGAGACCACACTTCTTGGACGTTAGTGGAATTGGAGTGAAGATTAAAAATTCTCCCAAGTGCTTCTGATCTTTGTTTTTTGAAATTCACCACACCAAGGTATGCTTTCTTGTACTTGAATTCTGAAATTTACATAATGCATGTTATCAATTGCGAATGAAGTAGATCCGTTAATTTTTCGTTGCGTATGTTTTGTATGCGATACAAACATGTATTTTTCCAACACAAAGAACCTAGGGGATAGTTTATGGGAGGCCCTATAGGCCACAGATTGCTGTTTGTAAGGTTGAAGTCTCAAATACACCCAGTCTCCAACTTGAAAAGCCCTTTTAGTCCTGTGCAAGTCACTCTACTGCTTCATCTTGGCCTGAGCATCAACTAAATTCTGCTTAAGCAAGGATAGAATTAGCTGTCTAGACTGGAGCACAAAATCCACAATAGCTACATGAGTGGTTCCTGGAATGTAGTCCAATAGCATAGGTGGAGCAGTACCATAGAGAGCCTCAAATGAAGTAAACTTGGTGGCAAAGAAGGACCTGAGATAATATTCCAAACTCTTGTTAACAACCTCAATTTGCCTATCAATCTAAGGATGGTAAGCAAAAGACATTGCCAATTGAACACCCTGGAGCCTTATCAACTCAACCTAAAACTTAGCAGTGAAGAAATTAAGGAAGTAGGCATGCCATTGAGTTTCAAAATGTGTTGAACAACCTTGGCTGCAGAATAAGGATGGGAAAGGGCAATGAAATGCACATACTTGGTAAGCCTGTCAACAACCACCATAATGACATCCATGCTTTGAGATTTAGGCAAACCATCGATAAATTCCATACTCACTGCAGAGCAGGGCTTATCAAGAATAGGCAAGGGCTGTAATAGCCTAACAGGGTGACCGGTCTCATGTTTCATTTGTTGACATACACCACACTCTTTAATGTGAGTCTTCAAATCAGCTTTCATACCCTGCCAGAAAAAATCCTGCTTCAGTCTATGGTAGGACTTAAGAAAACTAGCATGCCCTCCCAAGGGACTTATCATGCACCAAATTAAAGACCTTGGGCTTCAGGGCACAAGTAGGCCACAGAAACACCCTTCCCTTGTACAAGATTAGGCCATTATGCAAAGAAAAGAACCTAGGACAGCCTACATAATACTGCAACTCTTTAAGGATCTTCTTAGCTTCAAAAGAAGAAACATAAATAGCCTTCAATTCCTCAATCCAAGAAGGGCAAGGGAAAGAGATCAAGCAGAGGGAAACTGAAGAAGGTACTTGGTCTACATCACCCCCAAGGTCATCATCCATCTTCCTAGAAAGAGCATCATCCACTTTATTCTCACAACCTTTCTTATACTCCGCAACAAACAAGTAACCCAAGAGCTTTGCCTACCACTTTTGCTGAGCTGGAGTAGCAATCCTTTGCTCCAAAATGTACTTCAAGCTTTGTTAGTTAGTTTTGATGACAAAAGGCCTACCCAACAAGTAAGGTCTCCACTTGTGCACTGCAGTTACCAAGGCTAAAAGTTCCTTTTCATAAGTGGACAGTTGTAAAGCTTTTCCCTACAAGAGTTGACTGTAAAAGGCAACTGGTCTTTGGTTTTACATCAAAACAGCCCCTAATTCAACACCAGAAGCATCATATTCTACAGTGAACGGCTTAGAAAAATCTAGTAAAGCCAAAACAGGTGGTTGACACACTATAGCCTTAAGTTTTTGAAAAGCTTCCTCAGCTTGAAAGGACCACACAAAGGATTTTTTCTTCAATAAAGCAATTAAAAGAGCAACTATTTGGCCATAATGCTGTATGAATTTCCTATAGTAGCTAGTAAGACCAAGAAAGCCACACAAAGCTTTAACATTTTTGGGGGAAGGCCAAGCTTGCATGGCAAAAATCTTCTTAGGGTCAGCACTTACACCATGGCCAGAGATAATGTGGCCAAGATCCTCTACTTCAGAGATGTCAAAGACACATTTACTCCTTTTAGCATACAACGGATGTTGCAACAGCAAACTGAGGACAATTTTGAGATGCTGAAGGTGTAAATCTAAGCTTTTGTTGAAAACTAAAATGTTATCAAAGAAAACCAACACAAATGTCCTTAAGTATGGTCTAAAAACAGCATTCATTAAAGCTTGAAATGTAGAAGGGGCATTGGTCAAACCAAATGGCATAACAAGGAATTCATAACATCCTTCATGTGTTCTAAAAGAAGTTTTGGAAATATCTTCATCCTTCATACGAATTTGGTGATAACCAGATCTCAAATCAAGCTTAAAAAAAATGCAACTAATTCATCAACTAATTCATCAACAACAAGGATTGGAAACTTATCTTTGATTGTGGCCTGATTTAGAGCTCTGTAGTCAATACACATGCGCTAAGACCCATCAGCTTTCCTCACTAACAACACTGGGGAAGAAAAAGGGATTTGGTTGTGTCTTATAAACCCAACCTCCAATAAATCATTGACAATATTTTCAATTTCATTCTTTTGGAAGTGAGGATACCTATAAGGCTTCTGACACACAGGTTCAATGCCTTCCTTCAAGAGAATCTGGTGTTCATGACCTCTGTAGGGAGGTAAGCTAGTAGGTGTCTTGAAAACAGTAGCAAATTCAGTCAATAGGTCTTCAATTTCTGGTACACACTATGAGGAAGAAGAACAAGTAGCAGCCAAAGGCACAATCTGTAACATAAGCCCTTTCTTCACAGGTGGCCTAAAGAACTTAGTACCCTCTTGGATGGTCAGACCAGTGGGTTGTAAACCTACTAATTTCACAATGGAATTGAGATGATGCATAGACATTTCCAAAAAGTCCCATTGAACAAGACCAAGGGTCTTGAGCCACTAAGTACCTAAAACTAGTTCACAATCACCCAAAGCTAATGCATTCAAGTCCACTACAAAAACCTGACATTACATAGCAACCTTGACATTAGAACAAACACCCTGTGTCCTAATGGAAGCACCATTGGCTACCTTCACCTTAAAGGTTACAGAAGAATCCAAGGGCAATTGTAAAACAGAAACCATGGCAGTGTCTACAAAGTTGTGAGTACTTCTAGTGTCAATCAAATAATAAGCCAATGTCCATTAATCTTTCCTTTAATTCTCATGGTACTAGGTGAGGGACTTCACAAAAGAGCATATAGTGTAATCTCAGCATCAACTACATTCGGTTCAGACCTATTGTCAACAGATTTATCCTCATCTAATTGTAACAAGGTGGCTTTAGAATCATCAAGTTCTACTAATTGAACATTAGAACTAGATTCTTGGAAAGGATAAAGCTTAGTAGACTTACATTGATGACCAGGCTAAAACTTCTCATCACAATTGAAACAAAGTCCTTTCCTTCTTTTTTCCTCCATCTGAGCAGGTGACAACCTCTGCAAGGGTAACCTCAATTTGGATTCCACCTTCACCTCAAGCTTGGGACCCAAAATTGAAGGTTTGGCATAATCAATTAAAGGTCTTTGATTCCTATGGCTGCTGTTAAGGTACTCCTCTTGGAATTTTACTAACCTAAAGGCTTCATTAAGATTCTTGGGATAAAGTATCTTTACTGGTAATCTCACCTCATCCTTGAGACCACTAAGGAAACAACTCAATTTATGGCTATCTAACAGCCCCTTAATTTTGTTTGATATGGCTTCAAATTGCCCCTTATAAGCTGCAACATTGGTAGTCTGCCTTAACCTCGTGAGTGATTCCATAGGATCCTCATAGGCAGTACTTCCAAAACTTGTCAGCAAGGCTTCCAAAAATCCCTCCCAGGTTGCAAACACCCCATTCTCATCACTGTCTTGAAACCATACCAGGGCATCTCCATCCATGTGGAAAGAAGCCATTAACAACCTCTCATTGAGTGGAGTTTGATAAAAACTAAAATATTAATTGGCTTTGTATACCCAGGAGGCTGGATCATCACCCTTGAATCGAGGGAAATCCAATCTCACACTCTTTGATAGGTGCGAGATAGGTAGAGAAACAGTTTGAGGAATTGGAGATCTTGGGGAGTGAGATGAAGACTTTGGAGAGATGACTTGTTGTTGTCTCTGTTCTTCGACTTCAGTGAGTTTCTGCAGAGCCAAACTAATGGTATTCAATTGTTGAGTGTTGGCATTCAATTGTTGACTGTTAGCATTCAATTGGTTGTTGATCTCTTGCAAAGAATGGGTATGATGGTCTGTGGTAGTTTTAAGAAGAGATAAAGATTCATTGATGTAAGAAGAGGACCTAGTTTCCACCATGGTAGCAGGGAAAGCAAGCTCTGATACCAATTGTTAAGTTCTTGGTTGATCAAGAACTATTAGGAAGGTAAGGGGTTACTACGAGGGTAACTGTCCTCCAGAATTGAGAAAAGAGTAGGGTGTAAGGAAATGAGAGAGTTGGAAGATAAGGAAGAGAGAAATTGGATTGATTCTACTTGTTTTACTTCAATTCTACATTCAGACCTATATACATGAGTCATTCCATGTTCCCTCCAAAAGTAACAACTAACTAACAACTTACTAACTTCCTAACTAACATGCCAGCTCACTTACATGCTAGCTCATCAACTAACAACCTAATATACAATGCAACACACAATTGCATTATGTGCAATCCATACATCAGTGACTAAATGACCCTATACCGTGACTTATTCCCTCAGAATTAACAATACAACCTTGGTTATGGTACTTGGGTTCCTAACACCATCACCACATCGAACCTTAATTTTGCAATCACATATACAATGCAGTTTGGTCTGTTTTGAGTTGGTATACTTTTCAAGATGTAATGGCCAATTACGAGTTTACTATTAATAACCATGATAGTAAGTTATATATATATATAACCCGTGTAACCAAAAAAAAAAAAAGTAACACAAATATATAGAAGTCAAAAAAAAAAATCCATCACACAAAACAAAAGAATAATCCATGACAATAAATCATACACAATTATACATGTTAAACAATTATAACCTATAACACAAAAATGCTTAACAAGCAGTGACCATAAGGTCCATAACGGTGTACTATATACACAGCTACATGCATACTGAGAGTGAGAGGGCATTAGGAGAGAAGAGTGAGAGTGTGAAAGAGAGAAGTAAATGAGGTTTTGAACTTTTGATTTTGTCTTTAATTAAAACAAAGTTATTTTTAATGTAAAACCAGAACATACAAACACTAGGTTAGTCACTTACTTCATACAATATTAAATTTTATATATATTTATATATGTATATGAGTGCGGTTTTATGAGGTTTTCTTATCATAAAACTGCACAATGCACCGCGTAGTGTGGTGTTGTTCATTGCCACTTGCAATGTGGTGCGATTACTTAATTTTATGATGGTTTTAGTCGGTTTGGGTGCAGTTATGCAATTTGAGCGGTTTAGCTAACACCCCTAGTTTTACGTAACTGAATGAGAATGCTCTAAGTGTCAAGTTATGATGGAATAACATCTTTCACCCCAAAAAAAAAAAATCCATCTCTTTTAAATGGGTCCACAGTTAACACTAGCTTTATCATTCATCAATTGCAACTTAGCACCTTCAAATGTTATAAACTTAGGTGTATTTACGTAACTCAATGAGAATGCTCTAAGTGTCAAGTTATGATGGAATAACATCTTTCACCCCCAAAAAAAAAATCCATCTCTTTTAAATGGGTCCACCGTTAACACTAGCTTTATCATTCATCAATTGCAACTTAGCACCTTAAAATGTTATAAACTTAGGTGTATTTCTAAACTATTTTTTTCCCAATTGTTGAGTGGTGAGTTATGATTAGTATACAATAAAGTAAATTCAATAATGATAAAAAAAATTAATTATATTTCTGGCATTGACTAGTGTGGTAAACTTGTACTTGTTCTCATTTTAGTCTACCATTGAAATCATTTTTTTATCTACTACTAAAATTTTTTTATATCAATAAGTTGTCAAATTTTTTGTATCTATGAACTTGCTCGTCAATAATAGTGTAATAAAAGTAATGTTGCATTAATTACAAATTTACAATTACTTATTTCAACAAATTATTAAAAAATATGTAAAATTTATTGTGTATACAGATAATTTTTTCACACAAACTTTCTTGCACTCTATAACTTTAAGCAGAATAAATTATAACAGCCAAATATAAAAATTAAATAACAATTGAATTATGAAATAAAAGAGTGGAATAACAAAAATTGATCTGCTAAAATGGCCAATTATCTTTATATATATATATATATATATATTTTTTTTTTTTTTTCTCTTTGTTCGTTCTTTGCTTTTTCTCTTTTTAACTTTATTCCTTCCCTTTGAGAGTCTCTTTATTTTCACTTAGATATGTACATATTGAGGTTCCTGTTAGTGAGTAGTGAGAGAAAAGCATGGTTTTGGCCGTTGTGAAAAGAAGCGAAAAGAGGTAAAGACGCAGGCGCGTAAAAACTAAGTCTGACAAGTCTGGTTTTCTGACTAGTCTACGATTCTCTGCCCCACACACCCACCTAATTCTTCAGGTGGGTCCCTATCTTTATCTTTTTCATCATTTCCATTACATCCATTTCACTCTCTCTCTCTCTCTCATGCTCTTGACTTTTTGTGAAACTGAAAGGAAGATATATATGACTTGATTGTTTGTTTCGTTTAAATCGTTGCGCAAATAATACCGTACGTATTTTTATAATACTTCTTCACTTGAACCTAAAAAAGAAAAAATATAGGATTTTAAAAATTAATAAAATATGTTACAAAATAACTTTAATTGGAGCTTTTTTTTTTTTTTTTTCATCAAGAATTTAAATAGTTAGGGAGAGACTAGTTCAAAATCATGACAATATATGTCACTGAGTTACAATACTATTCACTTTAATTAGATGTTTGTATGGTTCATTTTTTGTGGAGAAATTGAGCTTTTGTCCTTATTTTTTTCTCTAAATCTAGCAATAAGTTCCTGTTTTGAAATTATTTAAGTCCGTGTTCCTGTTCTGAAAATCGAGTTTTAATTTAAAACTCGATTTGTAGAAAATCAAGTAGAGGCGATCAAACTTAAAAAAAGAAAATTCTGGCATTACTCGATTTTTTACAAATCAAGTTTTACATTGTAACTCGATTTTGAGAAAATCGAGTTTCAAAACAGGGACACAGACCTAAATAGTTTTAAAACATGAACATATTGCTAGATTTTTTTGCAAAATAAGGACAAAAGCCCAATTTTCCCCCATTTTTTGTTAGCTTATTTTTCTTGAGAAATAAACTAAAAAGCAATACAATTGTACATTAAAAAAATGATTTTAAGAATTTGTGGACTTGGAGGTTGCGATTGGCATTGGCTGAAAAAACCAGCTTTTTCTTTTTTATTTAGCTTATTTTTATTATTATTCATAAGTCTCATTGCATTTTTTAGTATTATTCATGGGTTTCATTGTACTATTTTAGTTAGTTTTTAGATTTATCTACAGTAATTTCAGCAAAATATTTCCAATTTCAACTAAATAAGTTTTTTTCAAACGAACATTCATTCTCGTACTAATGGGACAACCTTTGTAAGCATCTAAATGAATGGTGTGGCACATGTATATTGTTATTATGCATTTTGTAGGGATCCATCAATTTTCAGTCGAATCATTTGCATCAGAGAAACATGTAACAAATTCTGTCCAAGCAAATTTTTTGTCAGGATTATGATTTAACACATTGCATAGAGTTTTTAGTTATAATTTCTTTACTTAATGCAGAAAATACAAAAACAATCAAACAAAATAGGTCTACTACTAATAATTATGATTTTACAATAAAAAGCGCCCCGTTCCTATTGTTGAAAGCAGAAATTTAATTTGATATTAGGATAATTATCATCTTTATATAAACAAAAGTTTACATGAATTTGAAAAATTAGAAGTATTAAGTTCACAACGTTTTTACAATACTTTTACTATAAATCTTAAATAATAAGTTGTTATTGGTTTTCTAAATTGAACTCACCACTGAACTTACTGTTTTGCCTACTAATAACAACTTATTATTTAAGATTTATTGTAAAAATATTATGTGCAAAGTACTTTTTTTTTTTTTTAGGAATACATTAGTGATCCCAACAATTCTATCAATTTTACTTGAAATAGATAGAAAAGAGTTTTTTCCTATATATATATATATATATATATATATATATATATATATATATATATATATATATATAAAAAGATAGAAAGAGTTCCTTTTGAAATTTTAATTTTAATAATATAAAAATATTTTTAAATTTATAGTAATATTAAATTTGAATTATAAAATAGATTTATTTAAAGAAGGATCCTAATAATACTAGGTATACTAATAGTATGAGTGTTTGTGGAGTGTGGGGGGCAAGGGCCAGGGTTCAAGTCTCAAAAAAGGAGCTTCACACACATATACACTTAGATTAGGCTAGAGTAGAATTCTATCTTGTATATAAAAAAAAAATAGTAATGTTTGTAAGAACTTTATTAAGATTAAAAAAAAGAAAAGAAAAAGAGGGTTATGTAACTAGTTGCAATTAAAGAAGTGTTGAACCAGCTTAATTGGTAAAAATGGTCGGTACAATCTTATTAAGTAGTTGTTTTTTTTTTTGAGAAACAAACACACACACAAAAGAAAAAGGGAAAGAGGTTCTAACATAAAGACACATTACAATTCCACTAAAAAATTATGGTAACTTTTAAAGGAGGGTGGGACAAGTTATACTACACACAATACACTATTTTAAGTAGTTATTAGCTTGTTTGTTGCCCTATCTTTCTCAAGTAAATGATCTCAACCCAAGATTAGTTTATTGCTTCTCTTTTTGGTTTCCCCTTGTTAGGGCTGTCCAGAGTACCCGACGACCTGCCGGACCCGATCAGCCCAACCGAAACCGACCCGTCACGGCCGGATCGACACCTCCGACTGGTCGGTGACGGGTCCCAGTCTTCAAAGCCCGACCCCGGCGGGTCGAGTGACGGGTTTCGTCCTCAAGAACCCGATCTACCCGACCCGCATGACAAAACCTCAAAAAGAAGCTGAAATCCGGCGACATTTGAGTTTCTTAGCTCCAATCCGGCGACGTTTGGCATTTCTTTACTCAAATCCGCTCAAATCCTCACTCAAATATGCTTAAATCCGGCCAACTACGGCAAGATGAAGCTTAGATTCGAGGAGATTTAAAGAGAACTTGACTGTATTTGGTAAGATCGAGCTTAGATTCAAGGAGATCCGGCGATAACAAGCTTCGAATAGAGGAGATCTGACGAGATCAAGCTTCGATTTGAGGAAATCCGGCCAAAGCCCAGCGATTTTCAGCAAAAACATGTACTATCCGGCGAGAAAATGCAGAATCCGGTGAGTTTTTTCAGATTCCGGCGACGCTTTTTTTCCAGATTTCGATCCTTTCTTAATTCCGGCGACCCGCCTGGCCCGCCCGGCCCGACCGACGCTCACCCACACCCGAAACCGACTCAATCGATTTTTCCGGCGGTCGGTTACGGGTTCCTCCGCCCCTCCACCCGACGCCGGCGGGTCGAGTCCGGGTTGGGTCCAAAACCGACCCAACCCGACTCGTGGACAGCCCTACCCCTTGTACTGGTCAAAATGTTTTTCTAATATGCAATTTGAAGATTAAAAATTAGGAAAAATCCTGAAGATCAATTTCTCAACCACCCCCAAGACCTTAAGCAATTTGATTAAGATTGCTTCATTCCTTTGTTTTTATTTATATATTATAAATTTTAATAAGAGTCTAGGTTGACATTTCAAATTTAAAATGGAAGTCAATATTTGATTATTTTCTCATACCCTCTCCTCAAATACTTATTGAAATTTGCCATGGTCGACAACTCTATAAGGTATTTGTTTTGTTGTGCTCAGTGTCAATGACCACTGAGTTTCAACAAGAGGCATATTGATTAATTAACCAAGTTGGATGGTCCACGCTCTTAATGGATCCAAGCGTTACCAGTTGGCAGAATCAATGTTTGGACGGTTATGATGATGGAGTCTTACTGAACTGCTACAATTTTTTTTTCCTTCTTTTTTTTTTTTTGGTGAATGCTGAACTAGTACTTTTTTTTTTTTTTTTTTTGAGCAAAGAATACCGAACTGGTACTTGAGAATTGACATTCCCTGGATGTTGAAAATAATATTAGTGAAGATACACTTTTGGTCCATTTATTTGAGACTAATTTTTGTTTTGGTCCATACTTCTCAGTTGCACCTATATGAATCTTTGAAAATTGAAAATCATTACTATTTTAGTTTTTACCGTCATCTCACTAATGAAAATAGATATATGGTAAACGGAGTATATTGCTAGCACATTAAATGCTGACGTAATTATTAAAATAATATTAAAAAATTTTATTTGACATTTTAAAAAAAAATGTCGTGCAAGGATTTTAATAAAATAAATAAATTAAAAATGATTCCTTAAAAAAATCATTTTTCAATCTGTTTTTTGAGTAAATTACAAATTTGGTCCTTATCTTTTACACTATTTCAAAATTTCAATTTAGTCTATAACTTTTCAATTGTTTCAATTTAGTCCTTAACATTTTCAGTGTTGTGTCAATTTGGTTTTTGCCGTTATCCGTTGGATGAAAAAAGCTGATGTGTCAAACGATGATATTTAAATATTAACATTTAGGCGAAAATGCACTTTTGGTCCCTACATTTTGGGTCAATTCCCATTTTGGTTCCAAAATTGATTTCGTTACAAATATCGTCCCTAAAAAAGGAAAATCGTTTTTAAAATAGTTCCTGCCGTCAACTCACTAACGGAAACTTCCTACGTGATAGACAGAATGACTTGTTTGCTGACGTGGCGATGACGTGGCTATTAAAATATTATTAAAAATAATTATTTGGCAATTTTAAAATAACACGTCAGCATTTTAATATTTTAAACAATGCCACGTCAGAAAATTTATATAAAATAAGAAATTAAATAAAAAAAAAACTTAAATAATTAAAACAAAAAAATTGATCGTAGCAACCCCTATTTTTAATAAAACAAATGTAATTATCCTTTTAATTCTTTTTCTTTTTCTTTAACCTTAATTCTTTTTCTTTTACTTTTTCTTTTAATCTCATCTCTAAACTCTCTCTATCTCTAATTCTCTCTTTCTCTCTTCACCCTTGACGAAATCTCTTAGACCCAAACTCTCTCTAATCTAGTGATGAGGTCGCCGTCATCGAAGTCGTTCAAGACTCAGTGAGGTCGCCGCTGCCGTCAAAGAAAGAAAACCCATCGCGAAGGTCCGCTGATTCGGTATGGCTCCGTCGCTGTCGTCGAAGTCGTTCAAGACTCAGTGAGGTCGCCGCTGCCGTCAAAGAAAGAAAACCCATCGCGAAGGTCTGCTGATTCAGTATGGCTCCGTTGTACGAAACCCCAGTCACTGATGAAACCCCAGTCACCGATTCGGTATTGGAGCCTAGATTAGTGGTTGTGAAGCCGAGATGACCCCAAACTCTCAAATCTCATAATCTCATCTCCGCTCAAAACCTTACACCCAATATTGACCAACATCGAGCAGATCAAGAGGCTGATCTTCGAGGTTTTGATCATGGAGGCCATGGGATCTTGATGCCGTGAAAAGAATGGGAAAATTTTGGAGTCTGGGTTTTGTTTGGGTTTTGATTTTCGTTTGGGATCTTGATTTTCATTTGGGATGTGATCTGGGTTTTGTTTGAGTTGTGATCTGGGTTTCGTTGTGTTTGATCTCTATTTGTGATTTTCGTTTGTTGTTGTGATCTGGGTTTGAGTTAGTGGTTGTTGGATTTGTGTTCATGTAATCTGGGTTTGAGTTCTTTGTATCTGGGTTTGATTGGGAAGAACACAAAGAACAAAGAACAAGTTGTAATGTTTGAAAATTAATAATGATAAGTTATAATTTCTTTAATTAAATTAGATTTAAGGTTTTTTTTTTAATTTAATTTCTTTTTTATATAAATTTTCTAACGTGGCATTGTTTAAAATATTAAAATGCTGACGTGTTATTTTAAAATTGCCAAATAATTATTTTTAATTATATTTTAATAGCCACGTCATCGCCACGTCAGCAAACAAGTCATTCCGTTTACCACATAGGAAGTTTCCGTTAGTGAGTTGACGGCAGAGACTATTTTAAAAATGATTTTCCTTTTTTAGGGACGATATTTGTAACGAAATCAATTTTGGGACCAAAATGGGAATTGACCCAAAATGTAGGGACCAAAAGTGCATTTTCGCCTAACATTTATGCCAACTAGGATGCCATATATACTGCCAGATTAATTAAAAATATAAGGAAAAAGAAAAACTCAAAAAATAAAGAAATATAAGGTGTTTTGTTCCCATCCAAGTTCTGGGTTTTGATGGGTATAGGGAAAGCAAATGCTTCCTAGGGATGCTGATTTGAGTGATAGGCCAAGTTTATCAGCAATCTCAGAAGCACTGGCACTGCGTAGTTCAAATTGCAAAATAACAAACACATCCTCTTCACCATTAATTGCTGTCCAACTCCTTAGAAAAACATGAGCTCACAAGAAAACTTTTCTTCTTCAACTCTTCCTCACGGTGTTGAGAGATGGATGGTAACAAAATTCTTCCTCACAACGGTGGCGGCGTTGTATCTTCAAAATCGTTGGCAATGAGTCAGAGATCTGATTTTGTTGGTGGAAGATTGGAAACCTTTCCTTTCTCTCTCTTCTTTGGTTGTAGTCATTTCGTTGGTTACATTGAAATTTAGATCTAAAATTTCAGTGGCTATCTCAGAGAAAAAAAAAAAAAAGTGGTTGAGTTTATGGGTCCAAAACCTAGATTAAATTTATTTACTTTTTAGTTGATATTTAGTTGTAAAAAAAATCTTGGAATTGGCCATGGAAAATCCCTATCTAAAATTTCAGTGGCTATCTCAAAAAAAAAAAAAAAAAACGTGGTTGAGTTATGGGTCCAAAACCCAGATTAAATTTATTTACTTTTTAGTTGATATTTAGTTGTAAAAAAATCTTGGAATTGGCCATGGAAATGTTGGGATTTATGCCATAAAAATCCAATTTATTAGTATTTAATAAATAATTAAATTGTTTAATTATATGAGACTATTTATAAATGAACTAATTAGACATTATATTAGTCCATGAGATGCATTATATGTGATTTATGTGATTTAGTCACAGAAGATATAAATCACAAGTTCTTTGTAAACTCAAAATGTAGTTCGTAGTTGATGATGAAATTGGGCATTTCATTTGCGAAGATTATAACATATCAACTAAGATAATTTGTCTTGATCATGGAAATGAAGATTTTTAGTTGGTATGTTGATATGTTTTAAGAGTTAAGACATATTGAACTAGACCGCTATGAGATTTATCATTTTCCTAACGACTATCAAATGAATAATAAATCTCACGACTTCTATTTACATGAACTCTTAATCCTGAGAGAATAATGGACTTGATTATGAGGTGTAGATTGCTTTGATATATCAGGAGTGAAATCTATTAGTTTCGGTCAAAATCTCAGTATGTTGGGCAGCCACATTTAGTGTTGACGGAACATATATTCTCAAGATGAAATTCATAGTCTCTTAACGGAGAAATAAAATATATTCCATTGAGATAAGTTTAATGGGTTTGGTTATTCAGAGAGTTGGGCCCAACTACTTTAGTAAGGAGTTATTAAAGTATATATTTATGGAATTGGATTTCATAAATATATGATGAATAACATAAAGGATTAAACCGGGTACTCAAGAAATTAAGATGTAGTAATATTCAAAGTGACAATCTATATTCATGACTTTGTATTACTACGAATATTTTATGAAGGGGTTGCATGTATAATAAAATCTTATGATATAATTTATAGATAAGGCCTAGAGTGCAACTATATTTATATAGTAGTATTAAATAAAATTAATGGTAACTTTGGACTTGTCAAGAGTTGACAGAAAAGCCCAAGACCCATTGGAGCTAGTGTCTTATTGGTCCCTTTTGGTCCCACTCAAAGCCACACATAAGAGCCCAATTAGAATGGCCCAAAAGGCTAGCCCAATTAAATAATCAGTTATATATATAAGGAGAGAAACATACAGAATTATATAGAGGTTTTTCAGAAGTCTCTTTCATATAAGGTTTTCATTAAGAACATACAAGTAATGAAATGGTTTGTATGTGAGTGTTGGACACTTTTCTATTCTCTCCTTGAAAACTGATTGAGAGACCACACATCTTGGGCATTAAGTGGAATTGGAGTGAAGATTAAAAGTGTTCCCAAGTACTTCTGATCTTCGATTTTGAATTTCACTGCACCAAGGTACACTTTCTTGTTCTATAATTCTGAAACTTATATAGTACATGTTATCAATTGTGAATAAAGTAGATCCGTTTATTTTCCGCTGCGTACATCTATTTTTCCATCAGGAAAATCCCTATGATCTCATCGGTGTAGATGTAGTACACCATACTAACCAACTACCTTTCCTTAAAATAGGATAATGGCTTTATTTCGCCCAACCAAACAGCATAATCTGTGAGAAATTAAGGAGCAAACAAGATCGACTTCGAACATGTAAGCAAAGTAACTTCCTTGTCTGCAACTTTAGCAATTTTAGGGATGAAGATGAGGAAGAAGAGATGGAATACTGATTTTAGAACCTATTTGTTTCCCCAAACATATCTCACATGTACATATTTTAATTTAGTTTCTATTCCTTGAATTGATGTGGCAGTACAGTTAGCAGATGATGTGGTATGAAAAATAATTTTTTATTATTCCGTTTGACACTTCAGTTTTTTCCATCCAAAAGATAACGGCAGAGACTAAATTGACAAGATACTAAAAGGTTATGGACCAAATTGACATAATTGAAAGGATAGGGACCAAATTGAAATATTATGTAAAAGATAGGGACCAATTTTGTAATTTACCCATCTTTTTTTTCTTTCTTAAAAAAAAAACCCAAAAAGAAAAATCAAAACAAGAACAAATGTTTATGTAAATCTTATCTCTCTCTCTCTCTCTCTCTCTCTCTCTCTCTCTCATTTCATTGTTCACCACTGATATGGGTTTAATCTGGATTTGATTTGGGTTGGAGAGAGAGAGGGGCTCAGATAGGTGGAGGTGGAGGTGCAGATCGTTGGTTGTGAGTTTGATTTGGGCTCAGATTAGTGGTTATAAATCGGTAGTGGAGGTGGAGATTGATGGTGGGGGGGGGGGGAGGGGCTTAGATTGGTGGTGGTGATAGTGGAGATGGAGATTGATGGTTGTGGGTTTGATCTATACTCAGATCGGTGGGGTATGGCCGTGGGTCTGTGGGGAAGAATGGTTTTCAAATGCTTATGGTGTGCTTGTCATACAATGAAAAACTAGAAATCATTTGGAATCCACCTTATCAAGGTGTTTCAAGGCATTATAAACGAGAGCAATTTTTGATCAGCAGTAAACTCGCTAGAGTGTACACCCGTTTCATTCGTGCTTGTTCCATGAGATTTATAATTTTGTATTTGAGTTAATTTTCTAGGGTTTTTTTGTGTTTGTTTCTGAAGAAAATTTCTAGGCATTTGTTAGACATTAATTTGTTTATTGGGTTTATGGGTTTGAGTTACTGGAGAATTTTGTGTTGATTGTGTTAGAATTTATTAAGTTTGATCATGAGTGGGTAGGTTGATTGGATATGTTGGGGAAGAACATCAAGAACATGCTCTTATGTTCTTCCAAAAAAATAATGAAAAGCAATAAAAAAAATTATTTAATTTAATTAGATTTAAGGTTTTGTTATTTTATTTTATTTTATTTTAAAATTTTCTGACATGAATTTTTTTTTATTAAAATGTTGATGTGGCATTTTCGAAATGGTAAAAATTTATTTTATTAGCCATGTCAGTATCTAACTTGTCAACAATGCATTCCATTTGCCACGAAAGCTAATTCTGTTAGTGAGATGATGGTAGGGATCAAAATGGTAACGATTTTTTAATTTTATGGACTTAGGTAGGTGTGACTAAAAAGTAGTGACCAAACGAGAATCGGCTCAAAATGTAGGAACCAAAAATACATTTTTGCCAATAATGTTTGATATATTTTTTTTGAAAGGACAAGGAAAAAGTAGTGGATAGGCATGAATTGACAAAAAAAAAAAAAAGGATGTTGGGGAAAATGAGAAATGGGGTTGGAGTGGGGGAGGGGTGTTGGAGTTTTTGATATGTCCATGTAATAAAGAAAAATTATTATATTAGATAGTTTTATAAAACCGTTCTCTCATATTTTGTGGGACACACACATATGAGATTTCTGTGTGCTTCAAGAGGATGGTTCAATGAAATCATCTCATAAAATAGGCTACTATTATCCTAAAAGTTTTGAGAATTGGATTACTCATCTAAATTTTTATTCTAATTATAAATTACAAATCCACCTTTTTTTTATATAAATTTTATTAACCTCACATTTACTTTCTATTTTTAGTACATAATAGGCTCAATAAATATCATTGTCCAGATGAGCCCATCAAGTGCCATCGTCCATCCCTTCCCAGCATGGACGATGGTAGAAGCGCCATAAAGAGGAGCATTCAATGCCTCGAACGGTTACCAATTGGCCAAGAAGACCATTGGAGACCCATCAAAGCCTACATTTAATGAGCCTAGAGGCGTTACAAAAGAAGCAATTATACCACCATGAATAGGGTGCAACGGCTAGAAAGAAAGAAGATGTATATAAGACACATTTTAGAATTAAACAAGGTACATACATACACACTCGCTGAAACACTTTATTCACTCTAGTTCTTATAAGCCCTCTCTGCCATTTCTAGTCGCTGACTTTACCATTAAAGACTTCGTGGTTAGCACCACACCGGTGACCACTCAGAGAGGATTCCATTCTTACTCTTGTAGGTATAGAGACAAAGTCTGTGCTGACCTATCTGGACGAACCTACTTGACTAACGATCTTAGCATCATTAGTTTGGCGCCGTTTGTGAGGACGACAATTTCGTACTTAGGTTTGAGAGTGTAGTTCCATTCAACTCTAGAGTCTAAATGGAGTCCAGCACGCCACAAGATTCTACAGCGTTAGCTCTACAAATCCAAACACTCATAGCCAGTGTGGAGGAGCTTACGAGACAGAACTAGGAGTTGAGGTTGCAGCTTCAGCAAGAAGATAATCATTTTGGGACCAATTGGAACGACGATGGAGATAGCCAAAGAAGGAACGACCACCGACGACCAACTACTCCTGACGGAGCGAACTTAGACCTCCTTGGAGAATTGAGAAGGGAGATGGACAAGCTGAGAAGTGCAATAAGGGAAAAAACAGATCGGAGCTTAGACAGGATGGTCAGGAGGACGAACTCGCCCTTTACAACAGCGGTCCTGGAATGCCCAATGCCTTCAAAGTTTCGTCTCCCACAGCTCGAGCCGTTTGATGGTCTGAAAGACCCTCTGGACTACCTCAACACCTTTAAGACAACTCTAGGTCTTCAACAGCCCCTTGACGAGATACTGTGCTGTTTCTTCCCCACCATTCTCAAATGAGCAACATGGGAGTGGTTCACTAAGTTACCAATGTCGTTCATCGACAACTTCGAGTAATTGGGCAATTCCTTTTTACACCATTTTGTTGGTGGACAGTGCTCGAAAACGCCGGCAGACCACCTGCTCACTATCAAGCAAGGGGAGAAGAAGACTCTGAGGTCATATGTGAAGCGTTTCACTAGAGAAACCTTAGAGGTAGATGAAGCAGATGACAAAGTGCAGTTGACGACCTTCAAAGTTGGGTTAAAGTCCAGAGACTTTGTGGTCGCAGTCGCGAAGAGCCCTCCTCAGACGATGGTGGAAATGCTCTTGAAAGCGTAGAAGTAAATGAATGCTGAAGATGCCCTGGCAGTAATAAGGGACGAAAAGAAGCCTAGGGAGAGCGAAGGAAAGGGAGAAGACCGGAGAGGACGAAAAAGAGAAAGGGGAGATTGTTAGGGCACTGACGAGAACAAGGGAGAGGATAATAAAACCCCTCGGATGATAAAATTTACCCCTTTAATTATTCCCGTTGACAAAATTTTGACGCAGATTAAGGACGAGCATTACCATAAATGGCCAAGGCCGTTGCACTCATCACCTAATGTGCGTGACAAGAAGAAGTACTACCGTTTCCACAAGGATCATGACTATTACACAGAAGATTACAGAGACTTGAAGGAGTAGATAGAAGAGCTCATTCGGAAAGGGAAGCTGCAGAAGTTTGTGAAGAAGGGGGACTAGCAGATCCAGAAGTGATAACAAGGATAAGCACGAAGCTGTTCCGAGGGATAAGGACAACAAGTTAAACTATCCACAGAGCACGATAGGAGAAATAAAGACGATCACAGGAGGACAATCCATAGGTGGGTCTTTCAGATCCCTCAAGAAGTTACAACAGAGCAGGTAAACAACATCCACAGGATACCATCCCTAAAGCAAAGAAGGATGGACAGGAACATCCTATTTTCGGAAGAAGATGCTAGAGGTGTGAAGCAGCCACATGAAGATCTTCTTGAAGGAAAAATTCTGGTTTTGTATCTCATACAAAACACATAGCGGAAGCAACAAACAAGGATCTATTCATTCATGATTGATAACGTGCACTATGTAAATTTCAGAATTTAAGAACAAGATGGCGTACCTTGGTGTGGGGAAATTCAAAACAAAGATTAGAAGCACTTGGGAACACTTTTAATCTTCACTCCAATTCCACTTTATGCCCAAGATGTGTGGTCTTTCAATCAGTTTTCAAAGGGAGAATGAAAGTGTGTCTCACACTCTCTCACACACCGTTTCTTATTTTTTTCTTAGAAAAAATTCTGTATGTTTCTCCCTTTATAACTAACTGATTATCTAATTGGGTTGGCCTATTGGGCCTTTCCAATTGGATTTTAGTGTGTGGCTTGGAGTGGGACCAAAAGGGACCAAAATGGACCAATAAGACACTAGCTCCAATGGGCCTTGGGATTTTCCGTCAACTCTTGACAAGTCCAAAGTTACCATTAATTATATTTAATACCAGTATATAAATATAATTGCACTCTAGGCCTTTTTAATAAATTATATCCCAAGACTTTATTATACATGCAACCCCTTCATAAAATATTCGTAGTAACACAAAGTTATAAATGTAGACTGCCACTTTGTAAATTACTACATCTTATCCTTGAGTACCCGGTTTAATCCTTGAGTACCCGGTTTAATCCTTTAAAGTTATTCATTATATATTTATGAAATCTAATTTCATAAATATATACTTTAGTAATTTCTAACTAAAGTGGTTAGGCCTAACTCTCTGAATAACTGAACCCATTAAACTTATCTCAAGGGAATATTTTATATCTCCATCAAGAGACTATGAATTCTATCTTGAGAATATATGTTCCATCAACACTAAATGTGGCTGCCCAACATACTGAAGTTTTGACCGTCACTTTAGATCTCACTCCTGATATATCAAAGCAACCCACACCTCATGATCAGGTTTATTATTCTCTCAGGATTAAGAGTTCATGCAAATTGAAGTCGTGAGATTTATTATTCATTTGACAGTCGTTAGAAGAATAATAAATCTCACAGCGGTCCTGTTCAATATGTCTTAACTCTTAAAACATATCAATATATCAACTAGAAGTCTCAACTTCCATGATCAAGACAAATCATCTTAGTTGATACGTTATAGTCTTCGCAGATGAAATGCCCAATTTCATCACTGACTACGAACTATAAATTCTGAGTTTACAAAGAACTTGTGATTTACATCTTCTGTGACTTTTCACATAAATCACATACAATGCATTTCATGGACTATATGATAATGTCCCATATTCATGTTACCATTATTTTAGATAATAATAAAATAACTTTATCAATCACAATATTAAGTCATACATCATGTCATACATAATATCATACATAACATCATACAATAGGATTTAAGGGCACTAATCCTAACACTTCTGGTCATAATGCTCATGATAGAGGGGTTTAACACCAGAAGGATCCTCATAGACAACGGTAGCTCTACAGACATTATCTACATCTCTACTTTCCAACAGCTAAAGGTAGATCCCGAGAGGCTGTGGCCTTTTGAGTCCCTCCTTGTCAGCTTTAGTGGAGATAAGGTATATCCCAAAGGCATAGTGACACTAACGGTCACGGTGGAATTTTACCTCCGGCAGTTGACTCGTTAGCTTGACTTCCTGGTGGTAGATTGTCCTTCCTCATACAATGTGATAATTGGAAGGCCTACACTCAACCGCTGGAAGGCAGCCACGTCCACCTATTGCCTGAAGGTAAAGTTCCCAACAAAGAATGGCGTGGGTGAAGTTAAGGGAGATCAAGTGCTGGTTAGGACATGCTACCAAGCAATAGTAGCTGCAAAGGAGAACCATATGTGGATGATCGAGAAAAAAGAAGAAGAAAAAGTGGAAGCCTTGGAAACCATGGAGCTGGTAGATGGGGAACCAGCAAAGACTACAAGGATATGGACTACTTTGAGTGAAGAGATGAAGAAGAAACTAGTCCAATTTCTTAAGGGCAACCTGGATGTTTTCACATGGAGTCACGAGGATATGCCAAGCATAGCAACTGAGGTCATCCAACACCAACTGAATATAGATCCCGAGAAGAAGCTCTTCTAGTAGAGGTGACAAGTCTTTGCTCCTGAACAAACAAGGCAATCATGGATGAGGTAAACAAATTTCTGGCAGCATACTTCATTTACGAGGTCTATTATCTAGACTGGCTAGCCAACGTCGTCCTAGTAAAGAAGGCGAATAGGAAGTGAAGGATGTGTGTAGACTTCACAGACCTGAACAAGGCTTGCCTGAAAGACAGTTTTTCCCTGCCAAGAATAGATCAGCTGGTGGATTCCACGGCAGGACACAAGCTCTTTACATTAATGGATGTGTTTTCGGGATACAACCAAATCAAAATATTAGAAGAAGACTAAGAGAAGACTGCCTTCATCACAAGCCAAGGGCTCTACTGCTACAAGGTAATGCCCTTCGAATTGAAAAATGTAGGAGCAACCTACCAGAGGTTAGTGAACAGGATGTTTCGTAAGAAAATCAGGAGAAACATGGAGGTATATGTAGATGATATGCTCGTTAAGAGTAAGGAATAATTTGCACACCAAGACGACCTCAAGGAGACATTCATTACTCTTAAGCAATATCAAATGAAGCTGAACCCCAACAAGTATCCTTTTGAGGTAGCGTTTGGGAAGTTTCTAGGATTCATAGTGTCCTAGAAGGGGATAGAAGCCAACCTAGAAAAGGTGCGAGCCATATTAGAGATGGCATCACCAAAGATGGTGAAAGAAATCTTGAAACTAACAAGAAGGACAGCAGCACTCAACAGGTTCGTCTCTAAAGCGACGAAAAAATGCCTGTCCTTCTTCAAAACTCTGAAGCAAGCCATCACCTGGATGGAGGAGTGCGAGAAGGCCTTCTAGGAGCTTAAACACTACTTAAGCAATCCACCTCTCCTAAGCCCGTCAAAAGAAGGGGATGACCTATATTTATACCTAGCAGTATCAGCTACAATCGTGAGTGCAGCCTTGATTTAGGAAGAGAATGGAACACAACTACTAGTCTACTATGCCAGTCAAGCATTCCAAGGAGTTGAAGCAAAGTACCCATGAATCGAGAATATTGCATTTGCCTTGATTGTAGCATCACAAAAGCTGCGCCTCTACTTCTAGGCGAATCCTATCCTAGTGATGAAGGATCAACCCATAAAGAAGTCAATAAGCAAGCCCGAGGCTGCAGGAAGAATGGTTTAATGGGCAATCGAACTTAGCCAGTTTGACATTGAGTACCACCCCAAAATTACTATCAAAGCACAAGTCTAGTCGAGTTCATGATCCCTGACGGAGAAGGGGTACCAAACGAAGTGAAGAGATGGATGATCTAGGCTGATGGGTTGTCAGCCTGAAAAAGGGGTGAAGTAGGGGTTATTATCATTACCCCAGAAGGAGATACGCTTAGATATGGAGCTCAGCTTCAGTTCCCCACCATTAACAACGAAGCGGAGTACGAGGAAATACTGACGAGACTAAGGGTCGGAAAGGCGTTGGACACTAAAAACTTGCTCCTCTAGAGCGGTTCTAAGCTGGTCGTGGGATAGATAAAGGAAGAATCTAAGGCAAAGGAGGAGAGGATGCAGAAATACCTGAGGCCGACAGGGTATTTGGCACGAGAATTTGATCGGGTAGAGTTCATACAGGTCCCCAGCTAGAATATGGAGGCAGACGAGATAGCGAAGCAGGCTTCGTCGAAAGCAGGATCGACGAGCACAAATTTAAAGATGGAAGTCTAGAAGCGTCCCAGCATTGAAGAGATCCACACCTTCACAATTCAAAGCGAAAGCAGCTAGATGACCCCAATTATATCTTTCCTTCAAGATGGACGACTTCCACAGGACGTTGAAGAGGCCAAGAAAGTCAAAAAAAGATAGCTAGGTTCACTATCTTGAACGACACCATGTACAAAAGGGGCTTCTCCATGCCCTACCTGAAGTATGTCGATGAAAGTGAGGCTAAGTACATCCTAGAGGAGATCCACGAAGGGATATGCAAAGACCACGCAGGCCCAAGATCCTTGGTAAGTCAGATCGTTAGAACAAGTTACTTATGGCCTACTATGTAGAAAGACGCAAGAGAGTTCATTGAACGATGCGAAAAGTGTCAGGTTTGGAAATGCTCTACGTATCCCAGCAGAGAAGTTGACACCCATAATCTCCCCGTGGCCATTCACCTAGTGGAAAATTGACATCGTGGGTCCATTACCCCAAGGTAAGAGACAAGTAAAAGTCTTATTGGTTGCAATTGACTATTTTACAAAATGGGTTGAAGCAGAAGCACTACCAACTATCATGGAGGCAAAGATCTAGAACTTCGTGTGGAAGAGCATAGTCTGCAAATTCGGGATACCACGGACGATCATATCAAATAATGAACGACAGTTCGACAGCCAAGACTTCAGATATTTTTGCTCGGGATTGAGGATCAAGAACCAGTTCTCATCTCCAAGACATCCATAAGCCAACGGACAGACTGAAGTGATGAACTAAACACTGCTGAAGATCCTTAAAGCTTGGTAGGAGGAAGCAAAGGGCGCACAGCCAGAGGAATTGCCTAATGTCTTGTGGGCAAATAGAACTATGGCAAGAGCTCCAATAGGAGAAACTCCCTTCAAGCTCGCCTATGACACTGAGGCAGTAATTTCAGTCGAAGTAGGAGTCACCAGCATGAGAAGAGAAGTTTTTAGTGGAGACAGCAATGACGATCAGTTGTGAGTTAACCTGGATTGCCTAGACAAAGTGAGAGATGAAGTATCCCAAAAGATGATGAAATACTAGCAGAAGATGACCGAATACTACAATAAGAGGGTAGAGCTTAAAAGACTCAACATAGGAGACCTCGTCCGATGCAAGGTCACGCTAGCTACTGAGGATCCAACCCAAGGGAAGCTTGGACTAACCTCGGAAGGGCCCTATAAGATCATCTATTACTCAAGACAAGATAGCTACTGTTAGGATTAGTGCCCTTAAATCCTATTGTATGATGCTATGTATGTTATTATTTATGACATTATGTATGACCTAATGTTGTGTTTAATAAAGTTATTTTATTATAATCTAAAATAATGGTAATATGAATATTCAGACATTATCATATAGTCCATGAGATGCATAGTATTGATTTATGTGATTTAGTTATAGAAGATATAAGTCACAAGTTCTTTGTAAACTCATAATTTTAGTTCGTAGTCGGTGATGAAATTAGACGTTTTATCTGTGAAGACTATAACATATCAACTAAGATGATTTGTCATGATCATGGAAGTGGAGACTTCTAGTTGATGTGTTGATATGTTTTAAGAGTTAAGACATATTGAACTGGACCGCTGTGAGATTTATTATTCTCCTAACGATTGTTAATTGAATAATAAATCTCACGACTTCTATTTGCATGAACTCTTAATCATGAGAGGATAATGGACCTGATCATGAAATGTAGGTTGTTTTGATATATCAGGAGTGAGATCTAAGGTAACGGTCAAATCTTCAGTATGTTGGCCAGCCACATTTAGTGTTGATGGAACATGTATTCTCAAGATGGAATTCATAGTCTCTTAACGTAGATACAAAATATTCCCTTGAGATAAGTTTAATAGGTTTGTTATTCAGAATGTTAGGCCTAACTACTTTGGTAAATAGTTACTAAAGTTTATATATTTATGGAATTGGATTTCATAAATATATAATGAATAACATAAAGTGTTAAACCGGGTACTCAAGGATTAAGATGTAGTAATCTACAAAGTGGCAGTCTACATCTATGACTTTGTATTACTACGAATATTTTATGAAGGTGTTACATGTACAATAAAGTCTTGGGATATAATTTATAAATAAGGCCTAGAGTGCAATTATATTTATGTAGTGGTATTAAATATAATTAATGGTAACTTTGGACTTGTCAAGAGTTGACAGAAAAGCCCAAGGCCCATTGGAGCTAGTGTCTTATTGGTCCCTTTTGGTCCCACTCCAAGTCACACACTTAAGCCCAATTGGAAAGGCGCAAAAGGCCAGCCTAATTAGATAATCATTTATATACATAGGGAGAAACATACATAATTTTCTGTAGAGAATTACTAGAACATCATTGTGAAGTGGTGTGTATGTGAGAGTGCGACACTCTAACATTCTCACTTTGAAACTGATTGAGAGACCACACATCTTGGGCGTTAGTGGAATTGGAGTGAAGATCAAAAGTATTTCCAAGTGCTTCCGATCTTTGTTTTTGAAATTCAACACACCAAGGTACGCTCTCTTGTTCTTGTATTCTGAAACCTACATAGTGCATGTTATCGATTGAGAATGAAGTAGATCCGTTAAATTTTCGTTGTGCATGTTTTATATGAGATACAAACAATGTTTAATCCTAAAATCCTACAATTGGTATCAGAGCGGTTTTCAATTTCCAATTTGCATAACATGTTTTGTGAGTTTTGGAATCAAGAATGATAATTTCATGATGTTGGAAAGTTATTTGATTGATTCTCTGCATGGTGATTAAAATTATGTTTTGATGAAAATTGAAATTGATGTTATGATGTTGTTTAAGTTTGATATTAAGTATGTTAATTTGAACTTTAAGGCTATAACATCAATGGAAATCAGTTTAGATATCAATCTCTGTCTCTTATGTTCATATGATGGCTGTTTGTTCATAAAAACCTGTTGAAAACTGCCTTAGAGAAAATTTGGAAATTCGAGTTTCACGAGTTTCGATCGATTGAAAATCACTTTCGATCGATCGAGTGAAACAGTGATCAGGCTTTTTAAATCGATTGATTTTCAATTGCTAGTCGATTGATCGAATTTGTTTTTCGATCGATCGAGAGGCAATCGAGTATCAATCGAACAAGTTAGATGGTCAAGTTCGAATTTTTTAATCTTTTCAATCGATCGAGTGGCACATTCGATCGATCGAAAGAAAGAATATCAGAATTTTTTCTAAGTGTTTTTATATGTATAAAGAGCAAGGTTATGTGTAATTAGCTTCTGCATGTTTTATGTTTAAAAACCTTTATTCTAAAACATCTAGTGGGAGAGAGATACAAGGGTTGGATCTTACGGCCTCCATTGATGGTTTATAGTAGTGTGATTAAGCACCTCGCCTTGGCGTATATGCCTTGCTCCCTTCGGATGGTGTTTAATTCATGGTACTACAGATTAAACTTCTTGATGATGGATAATATGAGTCTTTACATTAGGAACGACCACGCTACAGTGGAGTTACTTAATGACTCACATAAAATTCAGTCAATGGTGTACACTAGACTAAGTATAATGTTAACCTTCCTTTGGAGCTATGTCATTATTACTTAGAGGCTAAAGAAAAACGACATATTATTAGTGTTTGATAAGAGTTATCATGATAGCACTAATAATGAAAATAGTTCTCAATCAATTGTAGTGTTTATAATTTACTTGCTTCCAAGGAATTTTAAACATGGATTGGGTTGTCGTTGCATATATTATTTTATGGTTTTATTAAGGTTCCATATTATATGTTTATATGCTAAATTGATAATGTCCAGTTTACTTATTATATTCATGTTTATTATTTTCAGATTTGAACATGGCATCATTTAGCCCACTTGTTTCTATTCTTAATCAAAACAAACTGACTGGATCCAACTATGTTGACTGGAAAAGAAATTTGGACCTTGTGTTAACAGCTGAAGAATACAAATATGTGCTTACTCAACCATGTCCTAGCTTTCTTTCATTAGATGCTCCTTTTGAGGAAAAACAACGATATGATCGTTGGCAGAAATCTAATGAGATGGCCAAGTGCTATATCCTAGCATCTATCTCAAATGTTCTACAGCATCAAATGCAGGATGTAGAACTAGCTTCGGACATTATGCATAGTCTGAAGGAGATGTTTGGTGAGCAAGGTTGTTCAGCAAGGCAAGAAACCATGAGGCAAATTTATAATACCAAAATGGCTGAAGGTACTTCAGTTAGGGAGCATTGTCTTACAATGATCTCTAATCTGAATACATTAGAGGTTTTAGGTGCCGACATTGATGGAGAATCCCAAGTGAATATGATACTCCAGTCACTACCGAAATCATTCAAGGAATTCAGACTGAATTATAATATGAACAAAAAGGTTTATTCATTGTCTGAAATAATGAATGAGTTAGTGGCGGCGAAAGGGATCCTTGGTACTTCTAGTATTGAAGCCAATGTGGGTGAAACTTCTACTTCTCAACCTAAGTTGAAAGGCAAGGGTAAGAAGAAGAAGAAGAAGGACTTCACTAAGCAAAAGTGTAAGCAAATTGCCTTAGGGGTTGCCGACAAAGGAAAGAAGCTCAAAGGAAAGTGTTTCCATTGTGGTAAAAAAGGACATTGGAAGAGAAATTGTCCAAAGTTTAAGGCTGCCAAGAACAAGGGTATGAAAACTTCTTTTCTTCTTGAAATATGTTTGGTACAAAATCCCATAGATTCCTGGTGTGTGGATTCAGGTTGTACTAATCATATCTGCAATTCTTTGCAGGGGTTTTAGGAGACCAGAAAGCTGAATGAAGGGGAATTGTTTCTTACTTTGGCTGATGGGAGCAGGATTCCAGTTATAGCTGTTGGTGTTGTTAATTTGTGCTTTGAGTCTAGGGTTTTAATATTGGAAGACTGTCTATTTGTACCTAATGTTCGTAGGAATTTAATTTCTGATACTTACTTAGGTAAACATGGGTATTGTGTTATCCTAAAGGACAATGTTGTAATAAAGAAGGATAAAATGTTTATCTGTTCTGGCAATATTGTGGATGGTCTTTATATTTTAATTCCTGATAAGCATGAATTACATAATTTTGAATTAGATAGTAGCTCTCATGAAAAATCATTAAAGAGAAAATTTTCTTCTACAAATGATGCATATCTTTGGCACTTGCGTTTGGGTCATATCAATTCAAATAGGATTCAAAGACTAATCAAAGATGGACTTTTACAGCCCATAGACTTTGATGAATTTCCTGTTTGCGAATCTTGTTTGGAAGGTAAAATGACCAAACGACCTTTTAATGCAAAAGGTAAAAGTGCCCAAGAATTGCTTGAATTAGTTCATACAGATGTATGTGGTCCTATGTCAACCCAAGCAAAAGGAGGTTATGAGTACTTCATCACTTTCACGGATGATTACTCAAGATATGGTTATGTCTACCTAATGAGACGGAAGTCTGAAGCCATTGAAAAGTTCAAAGTGTTTAGGGCTGAAGTTGAGAATCAATTGGGTAAACGCATAAAGGCCATTCGATCTGATCGAGGTGGTGAATACCTTCTTGGGGATTTCAAGGATTACCTAATTCAAAATGGGATTGTATCCCAATTGACTGCACCTAGAACTCCTTAACTAAATGGTGTAGCAGAGAGAAGGAATAAGACTCTTTTGGAAATGGTTAGGTCCATGATGAGTTACTCAACTTTACCAATTTCTTTTTGGGGGTATGCCTTAAATACAGCAATGCATCTATTGAATTTAGTTCCATCAAAGTTTGTTCCTAAAACACCCATGAAATTGTGGAGTGGGCGTAAGCCTTACATGAAATATCTCCACATTTGGGGTTGTTCAGCACATGTGTTAAAAGGGAAGCCTGATAAATTGGAACCAAAATTGGAAGTGTGTTTGCTTGTGGGTTATCCGAAAGAAACTAGGGGTTATTTATTCTATAGTCGTAAGGATAACAAAATTTTTGTTAGTACAAATGCTAAAATTTGGAAAATGACTATATGAATAATTTTCCTCCTAGAAGTAAAGTTGTATTGGCTGAAATGAATGAGTCTGTAAATAAACAACCATTGGATGAAACTAGGGATGATGTGGTTGTATTGGATACGCCACAATGACTACTCATGATATGTCTAGTACTCAGGTGCCTCGTCGTAATGGGAGAATTGTTCGGCCTCTTATAAGATTCATAGGTTTGGGAGAAACTTATGAAGCTATCTTAGAAGAGGTTGAATCGAATCCTTACACTAATGATGAAGCAATAAATGATATAGATGCACATCATTGGGTTCAAGCTATGAAATCAGAATTAGATTCTATGTATTCCAACCAAGTTTGGGATCTTGTAGAGGTGCCTAATGGCATTAAACCTGTTGGTTGCAAATGAGTTTACAAGAGGAAAAGAGGGATAGATGGAAAGGTTGAAACCTTTAAAGCAAGACTAGTGGCGAAAGGGTATACATAAAAAGAAGGCATTGACTATGATGAAACTTTTTCGCCAGTAGCCATGCTTAAATCTATCAGAATTCTCTTATCCATTGCTGCTCATTATGATTATGAGATTTGGCAAATGGATGTCAAGACTGCATTTCTTAATGGCAATCTTGAAGAAGAAATCTATATGATGCAACCGGAAGGTTTCATAGCAAAGAACCAAGAGCATATAGTATGCAAGTTGAAAAGGTCTATTTATGGACTTAAGCAAGCATCTAGGTCATGGAACATTAGATTTAATCAGGTAATCAAATCATTTGGTTTTGAACAAAATCTTGATAAACCATGTGTGTACAAGCGACATCAAGACGAAATAGTAATGTTCCTAGTGCTTTATGTTGATGATATTCTACTCATTGGAAATGATGTAGGGGTAATGTCATCAGTAAAGTTTTGGTTGTCTAGCCAATTTGATATGAAGGACTTAGGAGAAGCTAACTATATTCTAGGGATCAAGCTTTGGCGAGATCGAAAGAATAGGATGTTGGGTTTGTCACAAGCTGGATATAATGATAAGGTTCTAGAACGGTTTAGCATGCAAAACTCCAAGAAAGGATTACTTCCTTTTAGACATGGAGTTCCTCTTTCTGATGACCAAAGGCCTAAGACTTAAGAGGAAGAAAACATGATGAGACAAGTTCCTTATGCTTCTGCAGTAGGAAGTCTCATGTATGCTATGCTTTGTACTAGACCGAATATTTGTTATTCAGTTGGCATGGTCAGCCGATATCAATCAAATCCAGGACCTAAACATTGGCAAGCTGTAAAGCATATTCTCAAGTATCTTAGGAGAACGAGAGATTATATGCTTGTTTACCGGTGTGAGGATTTGATTCCTATTGGGCAAAGAATCTAGCGGATCCCTTTACCAAAGCCTTACCCCAAAGGGCTTTTGAGTCACATTTGGAGGAGATGGGAGTTAGATTAGTACACAATAGTCTTTAGGCCAAGTGGGAGATTGTTAGGATTAGTGTCTTTAAATCCTATTGTATGATGCTATGTATGTTATTATTTATGACATTATGTATGACTTAATGTTGTGTTTAATAAATTTATTTTATTATAATCTAAAATAATGGTAACATGAATATTCGGACATTATCATATAGTCCATGAGATGCATAGTATGTGATTTATGTGATTTAGTTACAAAAGATATAAGTCACAAGTTCTTTGTAAACTCAGAATTTTAGTTCGTAGTCGGTGATGAAATTGGGCGTTTCATATGCGAAGACTATAACATATCAACTAAGATGATTTGTCTTGATCATGGAAGTGGAGACTTCTAGTTGATATGTTGATATGTTTTAAGAGTTAAGACATATTGAATTGGATCGCTGTGAGATTTATTATTCTCCTAACGACTGTCAATTGAATAATAAATCTCACAACTTCTATTTGCATGAACTCTTAATCATGAGAGGATAATGGACCTGATCATGAAATGTAGGTTGTTTTGATATATTAGGAGTGAGCTCTAAGGTAACGATCAAAATCTCAGTATGTTGGCCAGCCACATTTAGTGTTGATGGAACATGTATTCTCAAGATGGAATTCATAGTCTCTTAACGTAGATACAAAATATTCCCTTGAGATAAGTTTAATGGGTTTGTTATTCAGAATGTTAGGCCTAACTACTTTGGTAAATAGTTACTAAAGTTTATATATTTATGGAATTGGATTTCATAAATATATAATGAATAACATAAAGTGTTAAACTGGGTACTCAAGGATTAAGATGTAGTAATCTACAAAGTGGCAGTCTACATCTATGACTTTGTATTACTACGAATATTTTATGAAGGGGTTACATGTACAATAAAGTCTTGGGATATAATTTATAAATAAGGCCTAGAGTGCAATTATATTTATATAGTGGCATTAAATATAATTAATGGTAACTTTGGACTTGTCAAGAGTTGACAGAAAAGCCCAAGGCCCATTGGAGCTAGTGTCTTATTGGTCCCTTTTGGTCCCACTCCAAGCCACACACTTAAGCCCAATTGGAAAGGCGCAAAAGGCCAGCCCAATTAGATAATCATTTAGATACAAAGGAAGAAACATACATAATTTTCTGTAGAGAATTACTAGAACATCATTGTGAAGTGGTGTGTATGTGAGAGTGCGACACTCTAACATTCTCCCTTTGAAACTGATTGAGAGACCGCACATCTTGGGTGTTAGTGGAATTGGAGTGAAGATCAAAAGTATTTCCAAGTGCTTCCGATCTTTGTTTTTGAAATTCAACACACCAAGGTACACTATCTTGTTCTTGTATTCTGAAACGTACATAGTGCATGTTATCGATTGAGAATGAAGTAGATCCATTAAATTTCCGTTGCACATATTTTATATGAGATACAAACCATGTTTAATCCTAAAATCCTACAGCTACCACCTGGAGACGATGGACGAGAAGAAACTGCCACGACCATGGAACATTGAGCGTTTGAAGAAGTATCATCAATAAATGTAAAAGACAATTGTATCCACATTTGAAATAAAAAAATAAAAGCACTATTTAGCCAATATTCCAGCTTATTGTATGCAAGCCTAGAACACTAAAAAAAAAGAGGCCAAGTGATAAGATTTCGCTAGACAAATGTAAATCACTGACGAAGCCAAAGTGACAAAATTCCTTAGTTGGATGTAAGTCACCTAAAAAAGGTTAAGTGATAAGATTCCACTAGACAAATGTAAATCACTAACGAAGTCAAAGTGACAAAATTCCTTAGTTGGATGTAAGTCACTTAAAAAAGGCTAAGTCATAAGATTCCGCTAGACGAATGTAAATCACTGACGAAGCCAAAGTGACAAAATTCCTTAGTTGGATATTAGTCACCTAAAAAAGGTTAAGTGATAAGATTCCGCTAGACAAATGTAAGTCACTGATGAAGCCAGAGTGATAAAATTCCTCAACAGGATGTAAGTCACTTAAAATGACTAAGTGACAAAATTCTGCTAGATGGATGTAAGTCACTGATGAAGCCTAAGTGGAAAAAATCCTCAGCAGGATGTAAGTCACCTAAATGCGCAAGTCACATACATCAAACATAACAAGAAAAGAACCATCAAAGGTATGAAAATAAGCAATAACATAAACATATCTTGTCCATAAACAGAAATTAAAAGCCCAAAAAACACATAGTGCACCCAAAAAAAGAAGAAGAAGGAAAAACATGTATATATGTGTACTGGACAGGTTCACACAGCAGCTTCGTCACCACCAGCAAGAGTGGGCTCTAGAGCATTCCCCTCAGGAGCAGCAGCAGCGGACTGAGAAGCCTCATCCATATCCATCTCCTTGTCTACCTCCTTCAGGTCTAGACTTCCTAGGTCCACACTAGTAGGGTGCTTGACGAGATACCGCCGAAGGAGCTCGAAGCCCTTGTAGTACCAACTGAGAGCACAGTGTTGTACTTATCAGTTTGTTGAAAGGCTTCAACGGCCTTGGCAGAAATGGTCTTGATCCTCTCTTTTGCAGCTTGGGTTTGTTCATCCTTCTCCAAGGTTAGCTGCCTTTCAGCCTTCAGGTCGTCAACCAGAACCTTAGCCTTTTCCTTGGCAGTGTTGGCCATGTCCATGGTGGAAATAAGCTCCTTCCTCAGCTTCGAATTCTCCACCTCTAGAGCCTCCACCTTGGTCCCCACTGACGTGGCCTTTGTCTCATGGCTTAGGTACTCTAACGTAATGTGGATGGTTTTCCCTAGCACCTGAAAAGAAGATCACACAGAGCATCCAATTTTCAGATCCATGCAAAAAAGGGGAAAAGTAAGTGATACAAGTATTTCACTTGGACAAGCATATGGATGTGATGACCCACGATCTTGTTGGAAGGAATGTTAAAGAAGACCTTGAGCTCCTCGACAGTAAAGGCATCCTGCGCTCTTGTTAGTGCCAGGACAACATCGTCCCAGACGCTTGACGAGCGTGAGTCGGCCTTCTTTTTGCCCTCGTCCACCAAGCACTACTTCTTCGGGTGAGGAATAACCTCTTTCACCGAGGTGGCATGAGACGCAGTCCTCGTAGCTTTAGGGATAGAGGCAATAGGTGTGACGGGAGTCCCCTTCTCAACCACCTGTAGCACCCTCTTCCTGAGGTTTGAGAGAGGCTTGTTCTTCCTAGCCCTCATCTTGGCATACATGTCTTGGTTAAATTTCATCGTCATTTCTGCAAAATAGAAACACTTGTCAAAAAAGAAATCCAAGTAGGGACGAACTAAATAAAAACTTACTCTTCTCCTCAATCTTAATAGCGCATAGAACAAAGGAGGAAGACTCTAGACCAAGGCAGTGACGAGATAAAGTTCTCGGATCGACCAGGTTGTCAAAGTTGTCAATCGTCTTAGTGTATTCAGTAGCTGCTTGGACATGCTTCTGGTACCTGCTTTTAAGCTTTGGATGTTTCTTAACTACACGGACATTACAAATAGGAAGTTAGTAGCAAATTAGGGAAAAAGAAGAAAAAGAAGGGATTGACAAGAAGACTGCGCACCTAGACTCGGGGCTCTCTAATGACGAAGCAACCTAGGAACTTTAACCCAAAGGTATCAGAAGGGATCTCCCATTCGTCCCCAGACACGAAAAAGAACCTCGATTTCCAACATCAGAAGGACAAAGGTAGATCAGTAATGATCCTCGACTTCTTGACCCAGGGCATAAGTTTTAGTACCTGTACTCTTTAGACTCCTTCAAACGGTACAAGTGTATGAATTTTTCCACCCTAATCATGTTGCCTTCAGTGACGACATCCATATCTCCATACAACTAATTATGATTCTCCACGAGTTTGGCATAAGTTGCCCAGAAGCGATGTTGAAATAGTTCAGGTTCTCCATAACGAAGGGGTGGGCGGGAAACCTAAGACCACACTGGAAAGCAGCTTCGTAAAAGCACACTTTCCCAGGCGAGAAATGACAAGCACTTTCCTCTTGTGAGGAAGACAGATTCTAACTCTCTCAAGGAATTGAAACCTATCTCTAAATTTGGAGAGGGTGTCAAAGTCCAGAGCACACACCTTCCTGAGGGCATGAAAGGCCCTAGCTTCTCTTCGGCCAGAAGCAGCGGTATCCACCTCCGCCTCAACAGGGTCGTTGCTAGACAACAACCAGTTTCCAGTTTGGTAGACCTCACCTCAGACATGATTCCTTGGCTACCCACTAATTCCTCAAACCAATCTACAGATTGACGCAATAAAGGAAATAGATCAATCAATACCATATCCAAACCTTGACCCCCAACTACAAACCCTCCAATCAAAGGACAATGTGTACAGAAAGAACCTAAAGACACCTTTAATCGAGCAAAAAGAAAAGAGATAGAGGGACAGAGTTACCTAATTTCAAAACTTCCAAGCATGGAAACTAGAAAGAGGAACAAATTTCTAAACAAGATAAGAAAAAGGAAAAGAATGTTGCTACAAAAAAAGAAAAAGGAACGAAAATTGTACTTCAAAAACTCCAAGGCTTAGAAATTCAAGCTCGGAAAGAGGGGGAGACGCCAAAAGTTGAGAAGCTTAGAGAAAGATGTGAAAATGGCGAGAAATGAGAAAATGGAGAAGAAAAGCAAAGAGTTTTAAAAAAACCAAGCCTAGGAGACTGAAAACCAGCGGGAAAAGCAAAAGTCCATCGAACCAAACAAAGGCATCCACTAGTCGAAATGTGCCATATGGCCACGACACGTACGGTGCCGCCACTACGCATTAAATGAGATGAGAACAATATCCCAAGGGTCACGTCTGAACAAAAAACCTTCCATCTTCCTATGATCATGTAAGGATGACCATAGGATTGGGGGGGGGGGGCAGCTAATAGGCCCAATAAATATCATTGTCCAAACCAGCACATCAAGTGCCATCGCCCATCCCTTCCCACGATGGTAGAAGCGCCATAAAGAGGAGCAGTCAATGCCTCGGACGGTTACCAATTGTCCAAGAAGACCGTTGGAGACCCATCAAAGCCTACATTAGGCGTTACAAAAGAAATAATTATACCACTATGAATAGGGTACAACGGCTAGAAAGAAAGAGGATGTATATAAGACACATTTCAGACCTAAACAAGGTATATACATACACACTTGCTAAAACACTTTATTCACTTTAGTTCTCATAAGCCCTCTCTGCCATTTCTAGTCACTGACTTTACCATTGTGGACTCCGTGATCGGCACCACATCGGTGAGCACTCAGAGAGGATTCCATTCTTACTCTTGCAGGTATAGAGACGAAGTCTGTGCTGACCTATCTGGATGAACCTACTTGACTGACGATCTTAGCATCATCAGTACATAATTTTTTTCTTCTAACCCTTAAGCAATTGTAGCCACCTCTTTCCATAACCATAATCTAAGAATATGTTCTCACTATTCAACCCATGTCACCAAAATTTAACATCAATCTAATTGATAAAAGCAAAGTAAAAAAAAGTAAAAGTTACTTACTTGCATTGCTTCTTTCAAATTCTCAACTCTTTCCCTATCTTCAAACAAGGGAATATTGTTGAGTTGATTTGGTCAAATCTCAATCTAACGCTTTTGAACGATTGAAGAACTTTATTGATCGGATGCAAAAATAGTCTTGAAGTTTATTGAAGATGGGTATTGTGAGAGACCTCGCCGAAAGTGCCTCTAAAAAAAAGAGAGATTTTTGGATTGCTTTTTAGGGCACCTTTCTTTTTGGGTAAGTGGTGTAGAGTCGCCACTTATTTTTTTTATACAAAAACATAAGAAAAAATAAATATAAAATACATGACTGAATTGTTTTTCTCATTGATTGAATAAAAAAATACATGTATGAAAAATCGAAAATTACATGGCTTTGGGTCCTAGATTCGGAGGCTAAGTTATGGAATGGGAAGGTGTTAGGCACCCATTTTGCCCAGACAGAGTCTGGTCTTCTAGACTCTTGTGACTAATGTACCATTTATGCATGCTATGAATGACATGTTGTATATATACAAAACTAAATCACACAAATTTATTTATGAATGAATCCTCTTATTTGTTTTAAAAAATTCAGATCTATTCTAGTGATAAAAAAAAAAAATTGATTTTGGTTTGTCAAAAATGCCAGATCTGTTTTGTAATAATGAAAAAAATGGTTTTGGGACAGAAAAACTCAGATATGTTTTGGTGATAAAAAATTGGATTTTAGTTTAGAAAAATCAGATCTGTTTTTGGGAATAAAAAAACATGGTTTCAACTTTGTAAAAGATTAGATCTGTTTTGTGATGATAAAAAAAATGGTTTTTGATAACAGAATCAGATTTGTTTTTATAGGTTCAAAAAAATATGGAAAAGATTTTTTTATGAAGAGAATTTCATTCATAAGATAAATTTATGCTACATGAACTGAATAAAACAAACAACCATGAATACAATCATGCATAATCTTTTTCTTTGTTTCAAAATCTGCATATATTAAAGAAAAATTAGATCCGTATCTAAGAATGATACAAATCAGTTTTTGATTTGAGAAAAATTCAGATTTACATCTAATAAAGATGCAGATCCATTTTTTATTGAGAAAAAATTCAGATCTACATCTAAGAAAGATGCAGATCCGTTTTTGTTTGAGAAAAATTTCAGATCTACATCTAAGAAAGATGTAGACCCATTTTTTATTAAGAAAAATTTCAGATCTACATCTAAGAAAGATGCAGATCCATTTTTTATTAAAAAAAATTTCAGGCCTACATCTAAGAAAGATCATGCTTTAAGAAAACAATGATTAACAATTCATGTTGTGGATAAAGGAAAATGCATCATCATAAGAGAAAGACATAAAGAAAAGGAATAGGGTGATTGAAAACAACCTCTTGCATGAGCACTTCTTGTTCTTGAGAGGATAATTTTGGGTTCAAAGAAATTTATTCAATTATTTTTGAAACCTAAAAACCCTAATTTTGACAGCAAATATCAGAGAAGATTAGCAAATATAAGCACTTGGAGAGTCTAAAAACGTATGCCTCTTAGAGCACCAAAAAAAAGTTTTTGAATTATGAGATCCAGTCTCTATTTATAAAAGCTAGAAAACTTTAAAAAATAGCTTCGATGTGTAGAACGCGAATTGAGACTCAATTCTTTTTCGAAAAGATCGAAAAGGGTGTGCCTTATCGTCACCCAAAGGGTGTTGGGCCAAAGCCCAAAAAGGGCCAATTTGGCACTTTTAAAGTGCCGAATGGTGCTCTTGGATGCCGAACGCACTTTCATGTTTGGGTGCATTTTGGACTTTCTTTCTAGAGTTTTTTGATCCAGCCCTTGTACCTAGACGTGTTTTCATCCTTAATCTATGATTTTTTTTTTAATTTCTTTTCTGGATAATTCAGACTTTTTGGGAACAATTATCTTGTAGATAAATCCCTTAAAATAAATCTTGATAAAATTCAGATTATCTACAATTTTATTGTTATCCAATCATCCATTTTATTTCTATGCATGCAATCCTATTTTAGACACTAATTATCGACCAATCACAAAATTATTTAACTAATTTTAATTGCTTAACCAATCTGAATTAATTTAAATTAATTGTGCATGGTTGACTTTTACTAGACACAATGCATGTTGACCGTGCAAACTTGATCATGCGATATCTTTCAATCCGATGGTTCAGTTTAAAAACCAGACACACTATTGCGACCGTTAGAATCTGAAGATCATTTTTATGATATGCAATGAAAAAATTGATGCATGTAATGCAAGAACAAATTGATGCAAGTAGTGCAAGAACAAATTGATGCATGTAATGCAATCATGATTTTTGGGGTACATGGATGGTCATTCCAATCATTTTCCTTAATTAAATCATGGGTACAAAATCGAATGTCTACAAAATGCCCCTCATTAACAGAGCTTGGAAAGCGAATGTCAATATAATACAAAGACACTGATTTTAGCGAACATGATTTAATTGAGGTTGAATTTTCAAAAAATTACCTAGCCCTTGAACCTAAAACTTTGGAACATAGAACTAGTGTCTTATCTTTTGACAAAAAATGAAAATACTTGACTTAGCTGGTAGTTGATGACTCTGGAAATGATTCTTGACAATTGGGGTGACTAAGAGGCTTTACAATCCTAATCTTGAAAATGGAATTGTCTATGACCAAAGGGCTTCTCAAGCTCGATCTTAACGAAAGGTAACCAGGGGGCTTCTCAACCTTGGAACTTGAAGAAAGGCAACCAAAGGGCTTCTCAACCTTGGAACTTGAATAAAGGCGATCAAAGGGCTTCTCCACCTTGAAATTGCTGGAATGTCATGTTAGGATTAGTGCCCTTAAATCCTATTGTATGATGCTATGTATGTTATTATTTATGACTTAATGTTGCGTTTAATAAAGTTGTTTTATTATTATCTAAAATAATGATAACATGAATATTGAGACATTATCATATAGTCCATGAGATGCATAGTATCTGATTTAGTCACAGAAGATATAGATCACAAGTTCTTTGTAAACTAAGAATTTAGTTCATAGTCGGTGATGAAATTGGGCATTTCATCTGCAAAGACTATAACATATCAACTAAGATGATTTGTCTTGATCATGGAAATGGAGATTTCTAGTTGGTATGTTGATATGTTTTAAGAGTTAAGACATATTGAACTGGACTGCTGTGAGATTTATTATTCTTCTAACGGCTGTCAAATGAATAATAAACTCACGACTTATATTTACATGAACTCTTAATCCTGAGAGGATAATGGATCTGATTATGAAGTGTGGGTTGCTTTGATATATCAGGAGTGAGATCTAAATTTTCGGTCAAAATTTCAGTATGTTGGGCAATCACATTTAGCGTTGATGGAACATATATTCTCAAGATGGAATCCATAGTCTCTTAACGGAGATATAAAATATTCCCTTGAGATAGTTTAATGGGTTTATTATTTAGAGAGTTAGGCCTAACTACTTTGGTAAGAAATTACTAAAATATATATTTATGGAATTGGATTTCATAAATATATGATGAATAATTTAAAGGATTAAACCGGGTACTTAAGGAATTAAGATGTAGTAATCTACAAAGTGGCAGTCTACATTTATGACTTTGTATTACTATAAATATTTTATGAAGGGGTTGCATGTACAATAAAGTCTTGGGATATAATTTATAGATAAGGCCTAGAGTGCAACTATATTTATATAGTGATATTAAATATAGTTAATAGTAATTTTGGACTTGTCAAGAGTTGACAGAAAAGCCTAAGGCCCATTGGAACTAGTGTCCTATTGGTCCCTTTTGGTCCCACTCTAAGCCACACTTAAGCCCAATTGGAAAGACCCGAAAGGTCAGCCCAATTAGATAATCAGTTAGATACAAAGGGAGAAACATACAGGATTTTCTGTAGAGAATTGTAAGAACATTATTGCAAAGTGGTGTAAGAAGTGTTAGACACTTTGACATTCTCCCTTTGAAACTGATTGAGAGACCACACATCTTGGGCGTTAGTGGAATTGGAGTGAAGATTGAAAGTGTTCCCAAGTGATTTTGGTCTTCGGTTTTGAAATTCACCGCTCCAAGGTACACTCTCTAGTTCTCAAATTCTGAAACTTACATGGTACATGTTAAATTATATGAATGAAGTAGATCCGTTATTTTTTTTTCCGTTGCGTATGTTTTGTATGCGATACAAACATGTATATTTCCATCATGTCAATCAAAGGTCTTCTCTACTTCGATTTGAAATGCTGGAATGTTGATCAAAGGGTATTCTCTACTTCGATCTAAAATTGCTGGAGTGTCGATTAAAGGTCTTCTCTACTTTAATCTAAACTGCTGGAATGTCGATCAAAGGTCATCTGTACTTTGATCTAAAATTGTTTATCAGAGGACTTTTGTACTTTGATCTGAATTGTTGAAATGTTGATCAAAGGACTTCTTTACTTTGATCTAGCTTGTTGGTTGCAAAAGTCAAAATTTGGAATTAGACTTTAACCGATGAGTGCTTTGTGGTCCCACTGTTTCTGAGATGTGTGATCTTCATTTACCCCTTCTTGATTTGAACTTTATCAAGAAAATTTTAATTGACAAAAGATTCTATCTTTGAGAAACATTTGATTTTTGAAACTTGGAAGTTTTGAAATTGTCATTGAGACTTTGAAACCTTGAGAATTTTTTCTTGAAATTTGGAATTTGAAATCTAAAATTTTGAGATTTAGAGTTTGAAAATTAAGCCTTGAAATTTTGATCATCAAATCTAGGGTTTGAATTTTTTTTTTCTTGAAATCTTGAAAACTGGAGATTTGAATTTAAAACATTTGGCATTGAGAATGTGGATTTTTTCTCTTTTTTTTTTTCTTGGGAATGAAAATTTTGAATTGAAAATTTGGAGTTTGAAAGATACTTGAATACTTTGAATTTGAAATATTTTTTTTGGGTTTGACTGAGTTTAAGTGTGGGGCCCAAAATTTTGCCTCCCCACTTCTTTGATTCTTCCTTTATTCATTTTTCTTCATCTTTATCAACTTCTCTTCCTTCATTAACACTATTCACCTTCTTCTTCCCCTTGATTTTCCTTCTTTGTCTCACCATTTCTTCTCACAAAAAACACTTTCTGAGCTTCTTAACCTTCCCTCATCCATCTCTATCAATATTTCTTTAGAACCTTGTGTTTTGAGCATTTTCACCACACACCAATTTTTGGTGAAACCCATTTTTCTTTGCATCAAGATGGCTTCTTCTTCCAAGGGACCTTCTTTTCTTACTTTTCATGGTAAGAAATATGATCCAACATTCGATTGGCATAATGAGGATGGACTTCTTCAAGACCCTAGGACCCATGCTCCATATTGTCATGTAGACTCCAAGGTGAGTTTTTCTTTGGTTTCTTTGCTTTGAAAATGTTGTTTCATGTTTGATTGAGAATTTTTTGGTGAGATATTGTCATTTTGTTGTTGCAATTTGGAGCATTGTGTGATTGATCATATTGGAAAATGGATTTGGACATTCTTGAAGTGTTGTTTCTTGTTCATGGTGCAATTTGGACAATGTTGGTGGCTTATGGAATTTTGACAATGTAGGTAGATTGTGATGTTGTTGGATGAATTTTGAGAATATTGGCATTGTGAAAATTTTGTGGTAGGCTTATGTGAATGTGTTCATGATGTATGTGGGAAAAGTTTGTTGGAATGTGTAAACTTTGTTTTATGGACGTGGCAAAATTTTGTGGGTATGAGAAAATTTTTGGACATGGGAAAAATTTTATGGGCATTAAATTTTGATTATGAAAAATTTTGTTGAGCATGTGATGTTGGTTCTTGGAAAATTTTGTGATTATGATTTTGGCCATGTGATAATTTAATTGTGCATGGGCATGAGTTTGTGGGAATTGTTTTTGCTATTTTGGAAATGTAGGAGCCTTTTTTTTTTTTTTTGCATGGCTATGAAAAAAATTTGGTAGTTGTGTATGGATATGTGAAGAATTTTGATTGTGGTGAAATTTTGGTGGGGCATTGGTTTTTGTTTTTTTTTGTTTTTTTGGTGATGTGGGTTTGGTCATGGAATTTTTTTTTTGGACATGTAGTTTGGTATGGAAATTGATGAGCTGAACTTTTGTGTTGCAGAGCCTCAAGAGTCGAGGAAGTCTCCAAATGTTAAAAAGTGCATGGGCAGCATTGTCTCCTAGCATCAAAAAAATCATCAAGGAAGCAAGCTTTGGCACTTTCTTCGAAACTTTGTTAAATCATGAGACACATGAATACAAAGATCTCCAGTTACTTCTCACCTTAGCAGAGCACTTCTGGGACACTACATGTACCTTTCACTTTCTATGTATTGGGGAGGTAATGTTGACACCTTATAACTTCTTTATTATCATCGATTTGAGGTTGGGTTGTGAAAGAATTCTTGTCAATGATTCCCTTACTTTAGCTGAACTCAAGAAACTTCTAGGTATATTGTCTTCTAGAATAAGGAGTAGCAATATCCCTTTGTCTTGGCTAATTGAAAATATTCCTTATTGTGAGACTGCAAAAGGTGCTCGTATGTTCACGCTTCTTATTATTGGGACTTTCTTGTGTCCGGATTTAGACAGTACTATGAATCTGTGCTACCTAGAAAGCTTGAGAAAAATTGGACAAATCCGAAATTATAATTGGGGCGGCATGGCGTATGCTACTTTAGTGCATTTCATGACCCAACTCTCTAGGTGGAGTCTTTCAAGCTTGGGTGGGGCTCCATTTGTATGGCAGGTGAGGTTTGGGATTTTTTTTGGCTATGTGTAGGTTTTGAAAAATTATTTTGGCTTTGTGGTAATGGTGTTGTGGCAATTTTCAGGTCTGGATGTATGAGTACTTTGGAGTGGGTCCTCAAGTTCAAGTGGAGCTTAACGACATTTTCCCTAGGTTCCTCCTGTGGTTACCCAAATATCATTTATTCGTGACCTCTAGACGTTCTTTTGAAATTTGGCGTTTGATGATTGATGATTTGATTGCTGATAATGTGAGTCCTTCTTCTTCCTCCCCCCTTCTTTTTTTGTGTGGGATCTTTGGTGCTTGATTATGGTTTGGTCTTTTTCTCATTTTTGGGTTCCTTTGCGATTTTTCAGATGTGTTTGGACCCTTGGGCTGGATGTGAGGTACATGCAGAGTGTGAACGGGCTTTGGATTTGAATGGTTGTCAAGCATTGTTTGAATGTGGGCATGGAAGGTATTGGTATCTTGGTGATTGGGTTCTACCCTAAGTTCATCATATGTATCCTGCTACCCTAAGTTCATCATGTGTATCCTCCTTCAAAAATTCCAATTCCTCCTTGTCCCTCCGTCCGGTTAGCTGAATTTCTAACTAATGAAGAGATTGCTCATGCCCGTGTGGGCTTCGTTGATCTAGGAATAGCAGGAACTTATTCTAAATTTATTCAAACTTGTCTGCAAGGTTGCTTGGTTGGCCGAACGGTACTTCTTTTCCATTCTAAATTCAAATCTTCATCTTGCAAATTCTTTTTCGACATTTCTGCTTGGTGACAAAACTTGCATGTTGAATTTTCAGGATCCCTCTTCTGAAAGGAAGGAAGAGGGAGATGAAGAGGAACAAATTATTTCTATTAGGACATATGTGTTTCACTTGTTTAGAACATATGTCATTCATTTATGTAATTGGCTAATCCTTTGACAAAATGCACTTTACTTGTAATTGGGTAGAATTTGGATGAGTTTTATACTTCAAGAAACTGTGTTTCAAGATCAGGTATTGAAGTCATCAAGTCTGTCCAAGAAACAAGCTGAATAGTGCAAGATTATTAAAGCTCGACAGCTAGCATGTGTCGAGGTTTAAAGAGCTGTTCCAGCCCCGTGGCTAGACAGCTTCGCGACAGCATCTCGATACCTCTATCTGTCGAGGTTTAAGAAAAAGAAATTCTGAGTTCCGTTTTGATTCCAATCCATAGATGCGTCTTTGGGCCTTCTTTTCTCCTAATCCTAGACATATAAAAGGATTATTTTAAGGGCCGTAAAAGTGTGGCAAGTTGCACAAGCATTGAGAAATCCTTGTTCATGCAATTTGTAACTTGAGACGAAGTTCTTGCCCTAGTTCATATCTCTTGTGAAGAAGTTTGTGTGTCTTTGCACCGTAGGGTTTTGTAACCAAACATCTTCTTGATCTTCATCGTGTGGATGAATTGAAGAACTTTGCAGCCAACAATCTTCTCTAGTTGGTGATTGAAGTCGCGTACTAGGATCTGCGCAATTGGTTAGTCACGTACTTGGGAGCCCTGCATTGAAAGGAGAAATTGTCACTACAAAACAAGTACAATATATTGGGTAAGGGTTCAACTGTAGGTTGGTAAGGTACTTGAGATTCCTTTACTTGTAACTGCTTGTTGTGATAATAGTGGAGTTTCGAGAGTGGTGACCTTAAATTCACCCGGTGGGGTTTTTGCCGTGTAGGTTTTCCCCGTTTGTAAACAAATCACCGTGTCATTTAATTTCTGCTGCATACTTAGTTTAATTGGTAATTTGTTTGTGCTACCACGCAAATTTGCATGTTAATTTGATTAATTAATAACTTGGCTAATTAATCAATTAATCCATCACTAGGGGTCAATTCGTTTTTGGCCTATCAAGTGGTATCAGAGCAGGCACACTCTGATTAGGTTTTAATCTTTGTGTGTGATCCATTGACCCCTGTTTGTCATGGATAGAGGCCAGTCTCTTATTATACCTCCATTGTTTGATGGTACTAACTATGCATACTGGAAAGTACGCATGAGAGCTTTCTTGCAGTCTCTAGATGAGAAGGTGTGGCAAGCTGTGGAGATAGGCTGGACCAAGCTTAAAGAAGCACCGGCTGATTGGGATGAAGCTAAGACCAAGTCAGCAAACTTCAACAGCAGAGCATTGAATGCCTTATTCAGTGCGGTCATGAATGAGGAGGTCAAGAAGATATCCTCTACTGAAACTGCTAAGGAAGCATGGACCATCCTTCAGACAACCTATGAGGGAACAAAGGCTGTCAAAGATTCAAAACTATAGAGGCTCACTACAAGCTTTGAAGAAATTAAGATGGAGGAGGGTGAGTCATTTGATGAGTTCTATGCCAAGCTTAAAGACATAATGAACTCAGCTTTCAATCTGGGGGAAATCATTCCTGAACCCAAGGTTGTGAGAAAAGTGCTCAGATCTCTGTCCGAGAGATTCCATGCCAAGATCACGGCAATAGAGGAATCAAAGGATATTGACAAGATTCCTCTGACTGAGCTAGTTGGCAATTTGCAAACCTATGAGCTAGGGTTGACAAGAATTGGCAAGTCGGGTAAAGGCAAGAGCATGGCACTAAAGGCCAAGAGCAGTGAAACAGATGAGTCATCAGACGATGAAGACTCTAAGATGAAGTCCTACATCACCAGGCAATTCAAGAAATTCATGAAAAATGCCAATGGAAAAGACTTCGACAAGGACCGTAGGCATTCTAGTTCTTCTTGTTCAAGAGCCAAGATAAAGGAAAGAAGGATACTAGGGATGGCGATTAGTACACTGTTCTCGCAGGACCCAAGTGCTTCGGATGTCAAGGTTTCGGTCACATGAAATAGGAGTGTCCCACATATCTCAAGAGCATTGGGAAGAGCAAGGCACTAGCTGATACTTTGAGCAACACTGAGCCTGAGGATGATTATGACAATGATAATGATGGAATTTTGAATGCCTTCACTGCCACTGTCAATCCTACTGAAGGGATTGTTGAAGAAGTGGATGAAGAAGAGGATTTGGTGGAATCCAAATTTGCAAAGATGGATGATCAAGATGATATACAACCTATGAGAAACTGTACAAGCTTTCTAAGAAGCATGAGAAACTCTATAGGCTGGCCACCAAGAAGCTCAGTGATGTGGAACTTGACCGTGACGAGCTTTCCACTAAGTTTGATGAAGCCAACCAAACTATTGGGGCACTGAGATTTGAGAACAATTTCTTGGCTGAGAAGACCAAGAAGCTTAAAGTGGAGCTGTTTCAAGTTAGAGCTCAATTGGAGAGGACATCAAGTGCAAAGTTGGATGAGATACTTAGCATCAGAAATCTGCTTCTGATCGAACCGGTTTGGGGTATGAATTCTCTTCCTCTAATATTGCTTCTGCTAGTACTACTGTTTTTGTTCCTCCTGCTAATAACATTAAAATTGAGAACAATGATGTTAAAACTGAATTAGCAAGTGAGAACCTAGACAAGGGTAAATCCATCTTAGGAGCACCACCTAAGCCTGAGAAAAAGGAGACAAAAAACCCTAGGACTAAGAAGGCTAACTCTCAAAAGCCTAAACAGAAGAAGCAGCATCTCTATCATCATTGTGGTATTGCCGGTCATACTTGATCAAATTGCTATAAGTGGTTAGCCACTCAACAAAGCAATGGCATGATAGCATCTGGGAACCTGAATCAGCTTCAAACCTCTCTTACTCCTCTTGGAGATCTTCTAAAAGTCCTCATGTTCCTTTTGAACTTGAACAGTTTCAATCCTTCCCCCTCTTCACCGGTTCAAGGGTTTACAAAAAAGAAAGGTTCTTCCAAGGTGTGGAAGGAAAAGGGTTCCAAGTGATTTATTCATTTTTTTCTCTCTCCCCTTTTTGTTTTTGTTTTTGCATTACTTGTGTGTTTTGCTTTACCGTTTTTGAGTCAGTCTAGTTTTATGCATTGTTTTGCTTTGTTTAACATGTTTTTGTTTGCTTACTTTCAGTTTTTGGTTTTATTGTTTTTTTAAAAAAAAATTTGAAAAATACAAAAACAGTGTGTGTGTGTGTATATCGGTTCTTGTGAACCTTAAAATGGCTATTGAAATAGAGTTTTCTAAACTTTGTATCTCTTGTAGCTTAGATAAGCATCTCTCTGCAAACTAAGTAAGTGAGCTTTGTGGCTCTTTGTTTGTGATGAGTAAGGTTAAGTGATTTCTTGAACTTAACACTCGTATCACTCTTTTTGACGGGTAGGACTAGAAAATCCCAAGTGAAAGGCATAAATAACCATCTCACCACTGTTGCCTGCCAATCATGATATGACATCTGTATGCTTCGGCATAGAAAAATTGCAATGTCAATGACATCTGTATGCTTCGGCATAGCAAAAGTGCAATGTCAACAGCTTAACATAATTGGGTATTTCTTTTCTCTCTTTTCTATACCCATGCTTGATTTGCTTAATAAAAAGAAAATTTGCAAAAAAAATAAATGCAAAAAGATCAAAATTGCTTTAAAAATGATTGCAAGCGTGTTTTCTAGGAGATGTGAGAGTTATAGGATGTACCTCAAAGGTGATAGTCTCTATCAAACAGTTATGATTGTGTGTGAGTTAAAGTGATTTTCTCATATCTCAAATTGTCATATCTTAAAGACACTTCTGCAATCTTGTGATGTTTTCACACACAACACGCAATATTCTTTACTATTTTTCATACATGTGCAGGTACAATGTGATTTGACCATCACAAGGTTTACATGTGTTGATGTATGCTCACTAAACTATCTTGACTTGTTTTTGAAATATAAAATCGGTTAGACTTTTTTAGTGTGTGAGTGTGTATTTTGAGATCCCTGTGCTTAAAATTGTTGTTGAGAGATGATTTTGAGAGTCTAATATATTGATTGGATCATTGGTTGAGTTGCATGCGTGATTGCATTTATGTTTGTGTTTTTCCCTTCTCGAAAAACTGTTTTGAAAAGTTGGCTCGACACCTCCTCGATACCTCCTCGACACTTGGCTGTCTGTCGAGCTTCTCAGCTTTTTCTTATTGCAATCTCGATAGCTTCTCGACAGCTTCTGGATCGATTGAGAAACTTCCTGTTCTCTCGATAACTTCTCGACACCTGGTGGATCGATCGAGCATCTGTTCTTGTGTCTTGTCTTGTTTCTCGACACCTTCTCGATAGCTGTATCTATTGGCATTGTATTTCTTGACACCTATCTCGATAGATGTCTCGACACCTCTCGATATCTGTATCTATCGGGATTTACTGAACCTCTATTTAAAGGTTCTGTGTGATCCGTTTCTCTTTTCTCTTGATCTCTTTCTCGATAGTTTTGTCTTTTCATCTTTCAAACCTCTCTCTCTCACTCCAAATCCTTTTTTCAAGGTTTCTTCAAGCTTCTTCAAGTTTTTCTTCACTTGGTAAACTTCTTTTCCCTCATTCTCATGCATTTCATGTTTTGAAACCTAGGTTTTGGGGTTTTTGAAAAATTTTGGGGTTTTTCAAAATTGATGAGTTTTTGTTGAAATTTTTGGGATGGGTTTTGTAGATTTGATCTTAAAAACTCCATGCATTGCATCACATTAGCATTCTATCTGTCTTCTCATGCATTTAGATGTGTGCAATATGTTTGTCTGCTGGTAGGATTGGATTGGGCTGAGCCTATGATGTTTTTCATATTGCATGTCCCATGTTCATGCATTCCCCATGCATATTCAATATACTTGTTATATTTGAATTGTTTTTGGGACTTTTCTAAGTGTTTCTTTCTCCCCCCTCTCTGCCTGTTTACGTTAGTAGTGTATATGGCACCAAAACGTAAGTCTATTTCGACCCAGAACCCTCTTTGTTCTAGGGCCTCCTCATCTTCTGATCCTACTCCTCTTTCTGTTTGGTTTCGTGATGAGAAAGCCCATCAGGACTTCTCAGAGAACTTCTCTAAACGAGGTGTTCATTCTGAACGCCAAGTTGTTCTAGCGAACTTCGCAGACACCGACCTTCCCGATGTCTTTCACAAATGGGAATGTGAGTCACTGTGTGACGTCCTAGTCACTTGTCCTTCGGTGTTGATCCAGGAGTTCTATTCCAACATGCATGGATTTGATTCTTCAGTACCTTTCTTTCACACTCGTGTTCGAGGTACGCACATTGTTGTCACACCGAAGTTGGTATCCGATGTGCTCCATATACCGAGGGTTGCGCATCCTGATTACCCTGGTTGTGAGCATCTGCGGACTGTGTCCAAAGATGAGATGATCACCGATTTCTGTGAGCACCCTTCTGATTGGGGTGAGCACCAGGTTACGTCATGTCGGTCTTTTGCTAAAGGTCCTCGTTTCTTAAACATGGTTATGACTTTTGTCTTGTATCCTCTCTCTCACTACAACTCTATCACAGAGCCTCATACTCATTTTCTGTTGTCTCTTCTTGAGGATCTCATCATTGACTTTCATTCACATTTTATCTTTTCTATCATAGATGTGTATAAGGATACGGCTACCCGTGATAAGCTCATCTTTCCTTCCGCTATCACGAGGATTTTACGCCATTTTTCCATTCCTTTTCTTGTCTCTGACCGTTTTCATGTCATGGTTGCCATAGACGCCGCTACCGTAAAACGTAGTGAGGCGTAGTTTAGGTCACGACAAACAGGTTCAGCAGCTCCTTCCTCCTGTTCTGCTCCTTTTAGATCTGCTCGTGCTTCATCCGTTCCCTCCTCTTCTACGAGCGATGTGTCAGTCGGAGACATCATGGCTCAACTTCAGCGCATGGATGCTCACCTGGATACGCTCTCTACAGAGTTGTATTAGGTGAATGTTCGTGTTGGTCGCATTGCTCGGCGACAGGAGACCATGGGTGGTTTTGCTCCCGAGGGTTCTCCTCTACCACCTCCTGTGGCTTCTGAGTCTGAGGCTGATGATGGTGATGACAATGATGCTTCGGATGATGATGATGGAGATGCTAGCTCTACCGATGATATGTCTACTTGACACTCTTCTCTTTGTCACTCGTGACAAAAAGGGGGAGTAGTTTTTGGTTATGAGAGTAGTCATACTTAGGGGGAGTGCTTGTGCATAGGGACATTTTTGATAGGGGGAGTGTTGAGTGTTGAGGGATGTAGTAAGGATTACTTGTATCTTTTTCTTTTCTCCACTTTAGATACATTTTCTTCTTGTACCTAGGTCTTGTGACCATTATTACATACATTATGCTTATCTTTGTTATATATGTGATGATGTATGTTTTCTTCACCTTCCTCTACATGTGTTGTTTCTTTTCTCTCTTTATACACATGATTCTCTATTTGTATGCAATCTATTATTTTTATTTCACACTAAGATGCCTTGATGAGTTTTGTTTAAAGTGTTTCAGAAATACAGGTTGTCAAAGTCTAAATGTCATAAACTCTCTTCTTGCAAAGTTTTTCAAGAGTTTATGTTAGGATAGATTTTATTGTATTCAACAAGTGAATATAAGTTGAGTAATTAATGACTTCTCTCATATGTTCATTTGTTTGTTGTGCTTTTGTCACAGATTGCCAAAGGGGGAGATTGTTAGGACATATGTGTTTCACTTGTTTAGAATATATGTCATTCATTTTTGTAATTGGCTAATCCTTTGACAAAACACACTTTACTTGT